>NW_025548488.1:0-204150 GCF_905237065.1 Salmo salar | reverse complement strand
GGACTAGAGGAACCTTCCCTACCATACAGGACTAGAGGAACCTTCCCTACCATACAGGACTAGAGGAACCTTCCCTACCATACAGGACTAGAGGAACCTTCCCTACCATACAAGGACTAGAGGAACCTTCCCTACCATACATACAGGACTAGAGGAACCTTCCCTACCATACAGGACTAGAGGAACCTTCCCTACCATACAGGACTAGAGGAACCTTCCCTACCATACAGGACTAGAGGAACCTTCCCTACCATACAGGACTAGAGGAACCTTCCCTACCATACAGGACTAGAGGAACCTTCCCTACCATACAGGACTAGAGGAACCTTCCCTACCATACAGGACTAGAGGAACCTTCCCTACCATACAGGACTAGAGGAACCTTCCCTACCATACAGGACTAGAGGAACCTTCCCTACCATACAGGACTAGAGGAACCTTCCCTACCATACAGGACTAGAGGAACCTTCCCTACCATACAGGACTAGAGGAACCTTCCCTACCATACAGGACTAGAGGAACCTTCCCTACCATACAGGACTAGAGGAACCTTCCCTACCATACAGGACTAGAGGAACCTTCCCTTCCATACATACAGGACTAGAGGAACCTTCCCTACCATACAGGACTAGAGGAACCTTCCCTACCATACAGGACTAGAGGAACCTTCCCTACCATACAGGACTAGAGGAACCTTCCCTACCATACAGGACTAGAGGAACCTTCCCTACCATACATACAGGACCAACACTGAGAAAGGGAGAGAAACAGAGACACAGAGAGATGATACCATACATACAGAGATGATACCATACATATCTCTCTATCATCTCACAGGAGATGATAGAGCTCCTCTACATACAGGAGATGATAGAGCTCCTACGCTCTGTTTTGCCATATTCCAGTACCTCACTGCACCTCCCTGCCCGTTTCCATGACAACCAAAGAACAGGTTCAGCTATAACCTTCCCTCAAACTGAACAGAGAGAGAGAGAGAGAGAGAGAGAGAGAGAGAGATAGAGAGAGACACAGAGAGAGACACAGAGAGAGACACAGAGAGAGACACCCAGAGAGAGAGAGAGAGAGAGACACAGAGAGAGACACAGAGAGAGACACAGAGAGAGACACCCAGAGAGAGAGAGAGAGAGAGAGAGAGAGAGAGAGAGAGAGACAGAGGGAGAGAGAGACACCCAGAGAGAGAGAGAGAGAGTGAGAGAGAGAGAGAGAGAGAGAGAGAGAGAGAGAGAGAGAGAGAGAGGAGTGAGAGAGAGAGAGAGAGAGAGAGAGAGAGAGAGAGAGAGAGACAGAGAGAGAGAGAGAGAGAGAGACAGAGAGAGAGAGAGAGAGAGAGAGAGAGACAGAGACACAGAGAGAGAGACACAGAGAGAGAGAGAGAGAGAGAGAGAGAGAGAGAGAGAGACAGAGACACAGAGAGAGAGAGAGAGAGAGACACAGAGAGAGAGAGAGAGAGAGAGAGAGAGAGAGAGAGAGAGAGAGAGAGAGAGAGAGAGTGAGAGAGAGAGAGAGAGAGAGAGAGACAGAGACACAGAGAGAGAGACACAGAGTGAGAGAGAGAGAGAGAGAGAGTGAGAGCTCTCAGTGTAATTGAAGAATCCATAGATTCTAACCACTTCTGAGAAAATTGGAACCCATTAAACAAACAACATGAAGAGCTACAGCATCTACCCATAAACCCCTTCTCCAATCTGATTGGCTCTATAACTACAGTATCTACCCATAAACCCCTTCTCCAATCTGATTGGCTCTATAACTACAGCATCTACCCATAAACCCCTTCTCCAATCTGATTGGCTCTATAACTACAGCATCTACCCATAAACCCCTTCTCCAATCTGATTGGCTCTATAACTACAGCATCTACCCATAAACCCCTTCTCCAATCTGATTGGCTCTATAACTACAGTATCTACCCATAAACCCCTTCTCCAATCTGATTGGCTCTATAACTACAGCATCTACCCATAAACCCCTTCTCCAATCTGATTGGCTCTATAACTACAGCATCTACCCATAAACACCTTCTCCAATCTGATTGGCTCTATAACTACAGCATCTACCCATAAACCCCTTCTCCAATCTGATTGGCTCTATAACTACAGCATCTACCCATAAACCCCTTCTCCAATCTGATTGGCTCTATAACTGCAGTATCTACCCATAAACCCCTTCTCCAATCTGACTGGCTCTATAACTACAGCATCTACCCATAAACACCTTCTCCAATCTGATTGGCTCTATAACCTGTTAGGGCTAGGGGGCAGTATTGACACGGCTGGATAAAAAACATACCCGATTTAATCTGGTTACCACTCCTACCCAGTAACTAGAATATGCATATACTTATTACATATGGATAGAAAACACCCTAAAGTTTCTAAAACTGTTTGAATGGTGTCTGTGAGTATAACAGAACTCAAATGGCAGGTCAAAACCTGAGAGATTCCTTTACAGGAAGTGGCCTGTCTGACCATTTCTTGAACTTCTTTTCCAGCTCTATCTTTTACTAAGGATCTCTGCTCTAACGTGACACTTCCCACGTCGTCCATAGGCGCTCAGAGCCCGGGAAAAACCTGAATGTCGTCATCCCAGCCCCAGGCTAAAACACATTATCGCCTTTCTCAAGTGGCCGATCAAGGGACTCTGGGCTTATGCGCGTGACCCGACCGCCCCCGCCTTTGTGATTTTTTCCTCTGTTTGCCGAAAAGGAGATTCCCGGTCGGAATATTATCGCTTTTCTACGAGAAAAATGGCATAAAAATTGATTTTAAACAGCGGTTGACATGCTTCGAAGTACGGTAATGGAATATTTAGATTTTTTTTGTCACGAATTGCGCCATGCGCGTAACCCTTCTTTACCATTTCGGATAGTGTCTGGAACGCACGAACAAAACGCCGCTATTCGGATATAACGATGGATTATTTTGGACCAAACCAACATTTGTTATTGAAGTAGCAGTCCTGGGAGTGCATTCTGACGAAGACAACAAAAGGTAATCAAACTTTTATAATAGTAAATATGATTATGGTGAGTGCTAAACTTGCCGGGTGTCTAAATAGCTAGCCCGTGATGCCTGGGCTATGTACTTAGAATATTGCAAAATGTGCTTTCACCAAAAAGCTATTTTAAAATCGAACATATCGAGTGCATAGAGGAGGTCTGTATCTATAATTCTTAAAATAATTGTTATGCTTTTTGTGAACGTTTATCGTGAGTAATTTAGTAAAATGTTAGCGAATTCCCCGGAAGTTTGCGGGGGTATGCTAGTTCTGAACGTCACATGCTAATGTAAAAAGCTGGTTTTTGATATAAATATGAACTTGATTGAACAAAACATGCATGTATTGTATAACATAATGTCCTAGGGTTGTCATCTGATGAAGATCATCAAAGGTGAGTGCTGCATTTAGCTGTCTTCTGGGTTTTTGTGACATTATATGCTAGCTTGAAAAATGGGTGTCTGATTATTTCTGGCTTGGTACTCTGCTGACATAATCTAATGTTTTGCTTTCGTTGTAAAGCCTTTTTGAAATCGGACAGTGTGGTTAGATTAACGAGAGTCTTGTCTTTAAATAGCTGTAAAATAGTCATATGTTTGAGAAATTGAAGTAATAGGATTTTTAAGGTTTTGAAAATCGCGCCACAGGCTTCAAGTGGCTGTTACGTAGGTGGGACGAATTCGTCCCGCCTAGCCCAGAGAGGATAACTACAGCATCTACCCATAAACCCCTTCTCCAATCTGATTGGCTCTATAACTACAGTATCTACCCATAAACCACTTCTCCAGTCTGATTGGCTCTATAACTACAGCATCTACCCATAAACCCCTTCTCCAATCTGATTGGCTCTATAACTACAGTATCTACCCATAAACCCCTTCTCCAGTCTGATTGGCTCTATAACTACAGCATCTACCCATAAACCCCTTCTCCAATCTGATTGGCTCTATAACTACAGCATCTACCCATAAACCCCTTCTCCAATCTGATTGGCTCTATAACTACAGCATCTACCCATAAACCCCTTCTCCAATCTGATTGGCTCTATAACTACAGCATCTACCCATAAACCCCTTCTCCAATCTGATTGGCTCTATAACTACAGCATCTACCCATAAACCCCTTCTCCAATCTGATTGGCTCTATAACTACAGTATCTACCCATAAACCCCTTCTCCAATCTGATTGGCTCTATAACTACAGCATCTACCCATAAACCACTTCTCCAATCTGATTGGCTCTATAACTACAGCATCTACCCATAAACCCCTTCTCCAGTCTGATTGGCTCTATAACTACAGTATCTACCCATAAACCCCTTCTCCAATCTGATTGGCTCTATAACTACAGTATCTACCCATGGATAAACCCCTTCTCCAATCTGATTGGCTCTATAAATACAGCATCTACCCATAAACCCCTTCTCCAATCTGATTGGCTCTATAACTACAGCATCTACCCATAAACCCCTTCTCCAATCTGATTGGCTCTATAACTACAGTATCTACCCATAAACCCCTTCTCCAGTCTGATTGGCTCTATAACTACAGCATCTACCCATAAACCCCTTCTCCAATCTGATTGGCTCTATAACTACAGTATCTACCCATAAACCCCTTCTCCAATCTGATTGGCTCTATAACTACAGCATCTACCCATAAACCCCTTCTCCAATCTGATTGGCTCTATAACAAAGGAAAACCAGAAACACATACATGATGAATAAAACATATTTGAGTCAACTCTTAAAGACTCCCAGAATGCACTGTGGTGTTGATCCTCAACTCTTAAAGACTCCCAGAATGCACTGGATTCTCCAATTACAATGAATGAACGAGAGGTCAAAATGCCAAACCCTCCAACCCCCAAAAGGCCTGTGGTGTTGATCCTCAATGAAATGATCACATATACAGACCACAAGTTCCAATTGGCTATTCTTAAAATCTTTAAAATGATCCTCAGCTCTGGCATCTTCCCCAATACATGGAACCAAGGACTGATCATCCCAATCCACAAAAGTGAAGAGAAATTTGACCCCAATAACTACTGTGGGATATGCATCAACAGAAACCTTGGGGAAATCCTCTGCATTATCATTAACAGCAGACTCGTACATTTCCTCAGTGAAAAACAATGTCCTGATCATATTTCAATTTGGCTTTTTACCAAATTGCCGTACGACAGACCACGTATTCACCCTGCATTCACCCTAATTCACAAACAAACAAACCAAAAGCAAAGACTTCTCATGCTTTGCTGATTTCAAAAGAGCTTTAGACTCAATTCGGCATGAGGATCGGGGATATATAAATGGATGGAAAGCGGTGTTGGGGGTAAACATACCACATTATAAAATCCATGTACGCAGCTTGAGCCCCACCCTCTTCAACAAATATATAATGAATTGGCGAGGGCACTAGAACAGTCTGCAGCACCCGGCCTCACCCTGCTACAATCTGAAGTCAAATGTCTACTGTTTACTGATGATCTGGTGCTTCTGTCCCCAACCAAGGAGGGCCTACAGCAGCACCTAGATCTGTCCCCAACCAAGGAGTGCCTACAGCAACACCTAGATCTGTCCCCAACCAAGGAGGGCCTACAGCAGCACCTAGATCTGTCCCCAACCAAGGAGGGCCCACAGCAGCACCTAGATCTGTCCCCAACCAAGGAGGGCCTACAGCAGCACCTAGATCTGTCCCCAACCAAGGAGGGCCTACAGCAGCACCTAGATCTGTCCCCAACCAAGGAGGGCCTACAGCAGCACCTAGATCTGTCCCCAACCAAGGAGTGCCTACAGCAACACCTAGATCTGTCCCCAACCAAGGAGGGCCTACAGCAACACCTAGATCTTCTGCACAGATTGTGCCAGACCTGGGCCCTGACAGACCTGGGCACTGACAGACCTGGGCCCTGATAGACCTGGGCCCTGACAGACCTGGGCCCTGTCAGACCTGGGCCCTGACAGACCTGGGCCCTGACGGTAAATCTCAGTAAGACAAAAATAATGGTGTTCCAAAAAAGGTCCAGATGCCAGAACCACAAATATAAATTCCATCTCGACACCGTTGCCCTGGAGCACACAGACAACTATACCTACCTCGGCCTAAACATCAGCGCCACAGGTAACTTCCACTAAGCTTTTATGCAAACAAAAGGAGCATAAAATTTGACACATTTTTGAATCAGCTATAAAACCCATTGCCCTTTATGGTTGTGAGGTCTGGGCTCCGCTCACCAAGCAAGAATTCACAAAACGGGACAAACACCAAATTGAGACTCTGTATGTAGAACTCTGCAAAAACATCTTCCATGTACAATGTAGAACACCAAATAATGCATGCAGAGCAGACTTGGGACTTTAGCCAATCGTTATCAAAATCCCCAAAAGAGCAATTATATTGTAGATGTTAAATTCTACAACCACTTCAAAGGAAGTGATTCCCAAACCTTCCATGACAAAGCCCTCACCTACAGAGAGATGAACCTGGAGAAGAGTCCCCTCAGCAAGCTGGTCCTGGGGCTCTGTTCACAAACACAAACAGACCCCACAGAGCCCCAGGACAGCAACACAATTAGACCCAACCAAATCATGAGAAAACAAAAAGATAATTACTTGACACATTGGAAGGAATTAACAAAAAAACAGAGCAAACTAGAATGCTATTTGTCCCTAAACAGAGAGAACACAGTGGCAGAATACCTGACCACTGTGACTGACCCAAACTTAAGGAAAGCTTTGACTATGTACAGACTCAGTGAGCATAGCCTTGCTATTGAGAAAGGCCGCCGTAGGCAGACCTGGCTCTCAAGAGAAGACAGGCTATGTGCAACACTGCCCACAAAATGAGGTGGAAACTGAGCTGCACTTCCTAACCTCCTGCCAAATGTATGACCATATTAGAGACACATATTTCCCTCAGATTACACAGATCCACAAAGATTTAGAAAACAAATCCAACATTGATAAACTTCCATCCGTGAAATACCAGTGTGCAGTGAGGTGCGACCTGTTGCCACAAGGTCAACCAGTGAAGAACAAACACCACTGTAAATACAACCCATAATCCTCTGTTTATCCATCTTCCCTTTTGTACTTCAACTATTTGCACATTCCTACAACATTGTACATACGTAGTAATAACATTTAAATTATCTATATTATTTAAAAAATAAATTGTGCTTTTGTGAGTGTAATGTTTACTGTTCATTTATTTCCATTTTGTTTATTATCTATGTCACTTACTTTGGCAACATAAACATATGTTTCCCATGCCAATAAAGCCCTTACATTTCATTTAATTGAGAGAGAGAAAGAGAGATATTCATTATATAACCCTCAAACATACATCAGAAATACATACTAAAACATTTAGACACTAGTGTTTCACACTCAGTCTTTCATCATCATAATGAAACACTCAACCAGTCTCATCATCATACTGAAACACTCAACCAGTCTCATCATCATAATGAAACACTCAACCAGTCTCATCAACCAGTCTCATCATCATACTGAAACACTCAACCAGTCTCATCATCATAATGAAACACTCAACCAGTCTCATCATCATACTGAAACACTCAACCAGTCTCATCATCATAATGAAACACTCAACCAGTCTCATCATCATAATGAAACACTCAACCAGTCTCATCATCATACTGAAACACTCAACCAGTCTCATCATCATACTGAAACACTCAACCAGTCTCATCATCATACTGAAACACTCAACCAGTCTCATCATCATACTGAAACACTCAACCAGTCTCATCATCATAATGAAACACTCAACCAGTCTCATCATCATACTGAAACACTCAACCAGTCTCATCATCATACTGAAACACTCAACCAGTCTCATCATCATACTGAAACACTCAACCAGTCTCATCAACCAGTCTCATCATCATACTGAAACACTCAACCAGTCTCATCATCATACTGAAACACTGTCATGTGGATTACTCATGATATGTTTTATATCTTGAAGGTACCAAAAGTATTTATTGGTTTGGGAATGGAAAGGGAGAAAAAGAGAGGGGAGGACAGAGAGGGAGAAGAGGAACAGGGAGAGAGAGGGGAGGACAGAGAGGGAGAAGAGGAACAGGGAGAGAGAGGGGAGGACAGAGAGGGAGAGGGGAACAGGGAGAGAGAGGGGAGGACAGAGAGGGAGAAGAGGAACAGGGAGAGAGAGGGGAGGACAGAGAGGGAGAAGAGGAACAGGGAGAGAGAGGGGAGGACAGAGAGGGAGAAGAGGAACAGGGAGAGAGAGGGGAGGACAGAGAGGGAGAAGAGGAACAGGGAGAGAGAGGGGAGGACAGAGAGGGAGAAGAGGAAAGGGGAGAGAGAGGGGAGGACAGAGAGGGAGAAGAGGAACAGGGAGAGAGAGGGGAGGACAGAGAGGGAGAAGAGGAACAGGGAGAGAGAGGGGAGGACAGAGAGGGAGAGGGGAACAGGGAGAGAGAGGGGAGGACAGAGAGGGAGAAGAGGAACAGGGAGAGAGAGGGGAGGACAGAGAGGGAGAAGAGGAACAGGGAGAGAGAGGGGAGGACGGAGAGGGAGAAGAGGAACAGGGAGAGAGAGGGGAGGACAGAGAGGGAGAAGAGGAACAGGGAGAGAGAGGGGAGGACAGAGAGGGAGAAGAGGAACAGGGAGAGAGAGGGGAGGACAGAGAGGGAGAGGGGAACAGGGAGAGAGAGGGGAGGACAGAGAGGGAGAAGAGGAACAGGGAGAGAGAGGGGAGGACAGAGAGGGAGAAGAGGAACAGGGAGAGAGAGGGGAGGAGGGAAAGTGACGTGTGGGTGAAGAAGCTTCAGTCACGACCGTAATCAGGTAGAGACAGGTAGAGGTACAGCAGGTGAGAGGCAAGCTGTGTCATTAGCTGCTTCACACACACACACACACACACACACACACACACACACACACACACACACACACACACACACACACACACACACACACACACACACACACACACACACACACACACACACACACACACACACACACACACACACACACACACACTTCACACACCCTTGCAACCCTCAACATGCAGCATGCAGGAGAGAGAAGAGACTCACCCACAGCATCAGAGACACAGATCCTCCATCACCAGGCTTCTCTGCCTGCACACTGAGTGTGTGAGAGAAAGAGAGAGAGAGATGGAGAGTGTGAGAGAAAGATGGAGATGGAGAATGTGAGAAAGCCAGAGAGATGGGGAGAAAGAAAGAGATGGAGAGAAAAGAGAGATGAAGAGAAAATGAGGAAAGCGAGGGGAACGAGAAATGGATGAGAGAGAGAGAGAGGGGAAAGAGAGGAAAGAGAGAGAGAGAGAGAGGAAAGAGGAGGCAGTCTATGTACCGTTACTGTATGACAAGAATGCTCAGTTCAGCCCACACAGTGCAAGCATGACACACTGACTGTGTGTGTGTGGATAGAAAGGCTCAGTCTCCCACTGATGCGTGGGCCAGACCTACACCAATCTATCCCTTTCCCTCCCTCCCTCTCTCTGACACTAACACATCACTCTCAGATAACACAAGAGGAGGAGAAAGGAGGAGAGGAAACTAGAAAATTGAGAAAGAAAGGAAGAAAGTGTTAAATGTGAAGGAATCAGAGAGAGGAAGGAGAGAAGAGGAGTGGGAGAGAGTAGAGAGGCAGAGAGAGAGGAGAGGGGAGGCAGAGAGAGAGAGAGGAGAGGGGAGGCAGAGAGAGAGAGAGGAAGGAGAGAAGAGGAGTGGGAGAGAGTAGAGAGGCAGAGAGAGAGGAGAGGGGAGGCAGAGAGAGAGAGAGGAGAGGGGAGGCAGAGACAGTCGGAGAAGGTAGAGAGGCAGAGAGAGAGGAGAGGGGAGGCAGAGAGAGAGGAGAGGGGAGGCAGAGACAGTGGGAGAAGGTAGAGAGGCAGAGAGAGAGGAGAGGGGAGGCAGAGAGAGAGGAGAGGGGAGGCAGAGACAGTGGGAGAAGGTAGAGAGGCAGAGAGAGAGGAGAGGGGAGGCAGAGAGAGAGAGAGGAGAGGGGAGGCAGAGACAGTGGGAGAAGGTAGAGAGGCAGAGAGAGAGGAGAGGGGAGGCAGAGACAGTGGGAGAAGGTAGAGAGGCAGAGAGAGAGAGGGAAGGAGAGAGGAGGCAGAGAGTGGGAGAAGGTAACGAGAGAGAGAAAGAGAGAGAGGGGGGGGGGTAGAGAGGCAGAGACAGAGGGAGATGATATAGAGGCAGAGAGAGAGAGGAAGGAGAGAGGGGCCATAAAGTGGGAGAGGGTGGAGAGGAAGGAGAGAGGGGACAGAAAGTGGGAGAGGGTGGAGAGGAAGGAGAGAGGGAAGGAGAGGAGGCAGAGATAGCGTGAGAGAGTAGAGAGGCAGAGAGAGGGAATTAGAGAGGAGGTCGAGACAGTGGGCAAGGATATAGAGGCAGAGAGAGGAGGCAGACAGTGGGAGAAGCACAGAGGGAAGGAGAGGTAAAGAGAGAGAGAGGTAAAGAGAGAGAGAGGGGAAGGAGAGGCAGACAGAGAGAGGGGCAGGGAAAGGTATAGAGAGGTGGAAGGAGAGGAAAGAAGAGAGGAGGCATAGAGAGAGAGGGAAGGGAGAGGCAGAGAGAGGGAAGGAGAGGCAGAGAGAGAGGGGGAAGGGAGAGGCAGAGAGAGGGAAGGAGAGGCAGAGAGAGAGGGGGAAGGAAAGGCAGAGAGAGGGGGGGAAGGAGAGGCAGCGAGAGGGAAGGAGAGGCAGAGAGAGAGGGGGGAGGCAGAGAGAGAGAGGGGAAGGAGAGGCAGAGAGAGGGAAGGAGAGGCAGAGAGAGAGGGGGAAGGGAGAGGCAGAGAGAGGGAAGGAGAGGCAGAGAGAGAGGGGGAAGGAAAGGCAGAGAGAGGGGGGGAAGGAGAGGCAGCGAGAGGGAAGGAGAGGCAGAGAGAGAGGGGGGGAGGCAGAGAGAGAGAGGGGAAGGAGAGGCAGAGAGAGAGGGGGGGAGGTAGAGAAAGAGAGGGGAAGGAGAGGCAGAGAGAGAGAGAGCGGAGAGTCAGAGAGAGAGAGGTGGTAGGAGAGGCAGAGAGAGGGAGAGGTAGTGAGAGCAAGAGGGAGAAGCAGAGAGGGAAGAGAGGGATAGGGGAAGGCAGAGAGCGATAGAGAGAGAGAAGAGCGAGAGGGAAGGGGTGAGGCACAGAAAAAAGGTGCTTACAGGCAAGCGTGGGCATGTTGCTGTTGCTATGGTGACCCTTCAAAGACAGCCAGTCATCTGCTGCATGCTGGGTAAACAAGCCCCCCCCCCAGAGTGGAACTAGCACCATTTGGTGGTCAACCTTGGAGAAACCTGTTAGCGTTCTCTAGACTAGAGACTCTATAGCTGACAATTAGCATCATGGGATTGAGATCCGGGCTCGTCGCTGGCCACGGCAGAACACTGACATTCCTGTCAGGAAATCACGCACAGAACGAGCAGTATGGCTGGTGGCGTTGTCATGCTGGAGGGTCATGTCAGGATGGAGCCTGCAGGAAGGATACCACATGAGGGAGGAGGATGTCTTCCCTGTAACGCACAGTGTTGAGATTGCCTGCAATGACAACAAGCTCAGTCCGATGATGCTGTGACACACCGCCCCAGACCATGACGGACCCTCCACCTCCAAATCGATCCCGCTCCAGAGTACAGGCCTCGGTGTAACGCTCATTCCTTCGACGATAAACGCGAATCCGACCATCACCCTTGGTGAGACAAAACCGCGACTCGTCAGTGAAGAGCACTTTTTTGCCAGTCCTGTCTGGTCCAGCGACGGTGGGTTTGTGCCTATAGGCGACGTTGCTGGTGATGTCTGGTGACGACCTGCCTTACAACAGGCCTACAAGCCCTCAGTCCAGCCTCTCCCAGCCTATTGCGGACAGTCTGAGCACTGATGGAGGGATTGTGCGTTCCTGGTGTAACTCGGGCAGTTGTTGTTGCCATCCTGTACCTGTCCCGCAGGTGTGATGTTCAGATGTACCGATCCTGTGCAGGTGTTATCACACGTGGTCTGCCACTGTGAGGACGATCAGCTGTCTGTCCTGTCTCCCTGTAGCGCTGTCTTAGGCGTCTCACAGTACGGACATTGCAATTTATTTCCCTGGCCACATCTGCAGTCCTCATGCCTCCTTGCAGCATGCCTAAGGCACGTTCACGCAGATGAGCAGGGACCCTGGGCATCTTTCTTTTGGGTGTTTTTCAGAGTCAGTTGAAAGGCCTCTTTAGTGTCCTAAGTTTTCATAACTGTGACCTTTAACAGTTTACAGACTGTAGGCAATTGTGTCTTAACGACCGTTCCACAGGTGAATGTTAATTCATTGTTTATGGTTCATGGAACAAGTATGAGAAACAGTGTTTAAACCCTTTACAATATAGATCTGTGAAGTTATTTGAATTTTCACAAATTATCTTTGAAAGACAGGGTCCTGAAAAAGGGACGTTTCTTTTTTTGCTGAGTTTATATCTCTGATAGAGACAGACTAAAGGCAGAGAGAGGAAAGAGAGGAGGCAGAGAGAGGAAGGAGAGGAGGCAGAGAGAGAGGAAGGAGAGGAGGCAGAGAGAGAGGAAGGAGAGGAGGCAGAGAGACGAAGGAGAGGAGGCAGAGAGAGAGGAAGGAGAGGAGACAGAGAGGAAGGAGAGGAGGCAGAGAGGAAGGAGAGGAGGCAGAGAGGAAGGAGAGGAGGCAGAGAGAGAGGAAAGAGAGGAGGCAGAGAAAGGAAGGAGAAGAGACAGAGAGGAAGGAGAGGAGACAGAGAGGAAGGAGAGGAGGCAGAGAGAGGAAGGAGAGGGGACATAGAGAGTAGTGTTGTAGTAACCTTCTTATATCTCTCAGAGACAGACACTTCCTTTTCATTTATTCATGTTTTTCCATGAATCTGTTATTCAATGGTTTTCTATGGCTAATAGCAGTAAGGCCAATTTCAATGTTTCATCAAATTAATTTGTAAACCTACAAGGGTACAATATATTCAAGGGTACAAGAATGTCTAATCGAGTAGCTAAATGATCCTTGTTTAAAAAAAATCCCAACATTATCTTAGTAGAAACCCAGCTCCCTACATTATCTTAGTAGAGACCCAGCTCCCTACATTATCTCAGTAGAAACCCAGCTCCCTGTTATCTCAGTAGAAACCCAGCTCCCTGTTATCTCAGTAGAAACCCAGCTCCCTGTTATCTCAGTAGAAACCCAGCTCCCTACATTATCTCAGTAGAAACCCAGCTCTCTACATTATCTCAGTAGAAACCCAGCTCCCTACATTATCTCAGTAGAAACCCAGCTCCCTACGTTATCTCAGTAGAAACCCAGCTCCCTACATTATCTTAGTAGAAACCCAGCTCCCTGTTATCTCAGTAGAAACCCAGCTCCCTACATTATCTCAGTAGAAACCCGGCTCCCTACATTATCTTAGTAGAAACCCAGCTCCCTACATTATCTCAGTAGAAACCCAGCTCTCTACATTATCTCAGTAGAAAACCAGCTCCCTACATTATCTCAGTAGAAACCCAGCTCCCTACGTTATGTTAGTAGAGACCCAGCTCCCTACATTATCTTAGTAGAAACCCAGCTCCCTACGTTATCTCAGTAGAAACCCAGCTCTCTACGTTATCTCAGTAGAAACCCAGCTCCCAACATTATCTCAGTAGAAACCCAGCTCTCTACATTATCTCAGTAGAAACCCAACTCCCTACATTATCTCAGTAGAAACCCAGCTCCCTGTTATCTCAGTAGAAACCCAGCTCCCTGTTATCTCAGTAGAAACCCAGCTCCCTGTTATCTCAGTAGAAACCCAGCTCCCTGTTATCTCAGTAGAAACCCAGCTCCCTGTTATCTCAGTAGAAACCCAGCTCCCTGTTATCTCAGTAGAAACCCAGCTCCCTGTTATCTCAGTAGAAACCCAGCTCCCTGTTATCTCAGTAGAAACCCAGCTCCCTACATTATCTTAGTAGAAACCCAGCTCCCTGTTATCTCAGTAGAAACCCAGCTACCAACGTTATCTCAGTAGAAACCCAGCTCCCTACATTATCTCAGTAGAAACCCAGCTCCCTACATTATCTTAGTAGAAACCCAGCTCCCTACATTATATCAGTAGAAACCCAGCTCTCTACATTATCTCAGTAGAAACCCAGCTCCCTACATTATCTCAGTAGAAACCCAGCTCCCTACGTTATGTTAGTAGAGACCCAGCTCCCTATATTATCTTAGTAGAAACCCAGCTCCCTACATTATCTCAGTAGAAACCCAGCTCTCTACGTTATCTCAGTAGAAACCCAGCTCCCAACATTATCTCAGTAGAAACCCAGCTCTCTACATTATCTCAGTAGAAACCCAACCCCCTACATTATCTCAGTAGAAACCCAGCTCCCTACATTATCTCAGTAGAAACCCAACTCCCTACATTATCTTAGTAGAAACCCAGCTCCCTGTTATCTCAGTAGAAACCCAGCTCCCTACATTATCTCAGTAGAAACCCAGCTCTCTACATTATCTTAGTAGAAACCCAGCTCCCTACATTATCTCAGTAGAAACCCAGCTCCCTACATTATCTTAGTAGAAACCCAGCTCCCTACATTATCTCAGTAGAAACCCAGCTCCCTGTTATCTCAGTAGAAACCCAGCTCCCTGTTATCTCAGTAGAAACCCAGCTCCCTGTTATCTCAGTAGAAACCCAGCTCCCTGTTATCTCAGTAGAAACCCAGCTCCCTACATTATCTCAGTAGAAACCCAGCTCCCTACATTATCTCAGTAGAAACCCATCTCCCTGTTATCTCAGTAGAAACCCAGCTCCCTGTTATCTCAGTAGAAACCCAGCTCTCTACATTATCTCAGTAGAAACCCAGCTCCCTGTTATCTCAGTAGAAACCCAGCTCCCTACATTATCTTAGTAGAAACCCAGCTCCCTGTTATCTCAGTAGAAACCCAACTCCCTGTTATCTCAGTAGAAACCCAGCTCCCTACATTATCTTAGTAGAAACCCAGCTCCCTACATTATCTTAGTAGAAACCCAGCTCCCTGTTATCTCAGTAGAAACCCAGCTCCCTACATTATCTGAGTAGAACCCCAGCTCCCTGTTATCTCAGTAGAAACCCAGCTCCCTACATTATCTCAGTAGAAACCCAGCTCCCTGTTATCTCAGTAGAAACCCAGCTCCCTACATTATCTTAGTAGAAACCCAGCTCCCTGTTATCTCAGTAGAAACCCAGCTCCCTACATTATCTCAGTAGAAACCCAGCTCCCTGTTATCTCAGTAGAAACCCAGCTCCCTACATTATCTCAGTAGAAACCCAGCTCCCTACATTATCTCAGTAGAGACCCAGCTCCCTACATTATCTTAGTAGAGACCCAGCTCCCTACATTATCTTAGTAGAAACCCAGCTCCCTACATTATCTCAGTAGAAACCCAGCTCCCTGTTATCTTAGTAGAAACCCAGCTCCCTACATTATCTCAGTAGAAACCCAGCTCTCTACATTATCTTAGTAGAAACCCAGCTCCCTACATTATCTCAGTAGAAACCCAGCTCCCTACGTTATCTCAGTAGACACCCAGCTCCCTACATTATCTTAGTAGAAACCCAGCTCCCTACATTATCTTAGTAGAAACCCAGCTCCCTGTTATCTTAGTAGAAACCCAGCTCCCTACATTATCTCAGTAGAAACCCAGCTCCCTGTTATCTCAGTAGAAACCCAGCTACCAACGTTATCTCAGTAGAAACCCAGCTCCCTGTTATCTCAGTAGAAACCCAGCTCCCTACATTATCTCAGTAGAAACCCAGCTCTCTACATTATCTCAGTAGAAACCCAGCTCCCTACATTATCTCAGTAGAAACCCAGCTCCCTATGTTATGTTAGTAGAGACCCAGATCCCTGTTATCTCAGTAGAAACCCAGCTCCCTACATTATCTCAGCAGAAACCCAGCTCCCTACGTTATCTCAGTAGAAACCCAGCTCCCTACATTATCTTAGTAGAAACCCAGCTCCCTGTTATCTCAGTAGAAACCCAGCTCCCTACATTATCTCAGTAGAAACCCGGCTCCCTACATTATCTTAGTAGAAACCCAGCTCCCTACATTATCTCAGTAGAAACCCAGCTCTCTACATTATCTCAGTAGAAAACCAGCTCCCTACATTATCTCAGTAGAAACCCAGCTCCCTACGTTATGTTAGTAGAGACCCAGCTCCCTACATTATCTTAGTAGAAACCCAGCTCCCTACGTTATCTCAGTAGAAACCCAGCTCTCTACGTTATCTCAGTAGAAACCCAGCTCCCAACATTATCTCAGTAGAAACCCAGCTCTCTACATTATCTCAGTAGAAACCCAACTCCCTACATTATCTCAGTAGAAACCCAGCTCCCTGTTATCTCAGTAGAAACCCAGCTCCCTGTTATCTCAGTAGAAACCCAGCTCCCTGTTATCTCAGTAGAAACCCAGCTCCCTGTTATCTCAGTAGAAACCCAGCTCCCTGTTATCTCAGTAGAAACCCAGCTCCCTGTTATCTCAGTAGAAACCCAGCTCCCTACATTATCTCAGTAGAAACCCAGCTCCCTACATTATCTCAGTAGAAACCCAGCTCCCTGTTATCTCAGTAGAAACCCAGCTCCCTGTTATCTCAGTAGAAACCCAGCTCTCTACATTATCTCAGTAGAAACCCAGCTCCCTGTTATCTCAGTAGAAACCCAGCTCCCTACATTATCTTAGTAGAAACCCAGCTCCCTGTTATCTCAGTAGAAACCCAACTCCCTGTTATCTCAGTAGAAACCCAGCTCCCTACATTATCTTAGTAGAAACCCAGCTCCCTACATTATCTTAGTAGAAACCCAGCTCCCTGTTATCTCAGTAGAAACCCAGCTCCCTACATTATCTGAGTAGAACCCCAGCTCCCTGTTATCTCAGTAGAAACCCAGCTCCCTACATTATCTCAGTAGAAACCCAGCTCCCTGTTATCTCAGTAGAAACCCAGCTCCCTACATTATCTTAGTAGAAACCCAGCTCCCTGTTATCTCAGTAGAAACCCAGCTCCCTACATTATCTCAGTAGAAACCCAGCTCCCTGTTATCTCAGTAGAAACCCAGCTCCCTACATTATCTCAGTAGAAACCCAGCTCCCTACATTATCTCAGTAGAGACCCAGCTCCCTACATTATCTTAGTAGAGACCCAGCTCCCTACATTATCTTAGTAGAAACCCAGCTCCCTACATTATCTCAGTAGAAACCCAGCTCCCTGTTATCTTAGTAGAAACCCAGCTCCCTACATTATCTCAGTAGAAACCCAGCTCTCTACATTATCTTAGTAGAAACCCAGCTCCCTACATTATCTCAGTAGAAACCCAGCTCCCTACGTTATCTCAGTAGACACCCAGCTCCCTACATTATCTTAGTAGAAACCCAGCTCCCTACATTATCTTAGTAGAAACCCAGCTCCCTGTTATCTTAGTAGAAACCCAGCTCCCTACATTATCTCAGTAGAAACCCAGCTCCCTGTTATCTCAGTAGAAACCCAGCTACCAACGTTATCTCAGTAGAAACCCAGCTCCCTGTTATCTCAGTAGAAACCCAGCTCCCTACATTATCTCAGTAGAAACCCAGCTCTCTACATTATCTCAGTAGAAACCCAGCTCCCTACATTATCTCAGTAGAAACCCAGCTCCCTATGTTATGTTAGTAGAGACCCAGATCCCTGTTATCTCAGTAGAAACCCAGCTCCCTACATTATCTCAGCAGAAACCCAGCTCCCTACGTTATCTCAGTAGAAACCCAGCTCCCTACTTTATCTTAGTAGAAACCCAGCTCCCTGTTATCTCAGTAGAAACCCAGCTCCCTACATTATCTCAGTAGAAACCCGGCTCCCTACATCATCTTAGTAGAAACCCAGCTCCCTACATTATCTCAGTAGAAACCCAGCTCTCTACATTATCTCAGTAGAAAACCAGCTCCCTACATTATCTCAGTAGAAACCCAGCTCCCTACGTTATGTTAGTAGAGACCCAGCTCCCTACATTATCTTAGTAGGAACCCAGCTCCCTACGTTATCTCAGTAGAAACCCAGCTCTCTACGTTATCTCAGTAGAAACCCAGCTCCCAACATTATCTCAGTAGAAACCCAGCTCTCTACATTATCTCAGTAGAAACCCAACTCCCTACATTATCTCAGTAGAAACCCAGCTCCCTGTTATCTCAGTAGAAACCCAGCTCCCTGTTATCTCAGTAGAAACCCAGCTCCCTGTTATCTCAGTAGAAACCCAGCTCCCTGTTATCTCAGTAGAAACCCAGCTCCCTGTTATCTCAGTAGAAACCCAGCTCCCTGTTATCTCAGTAGAAACCCAGCTCCCTGTTATCTCAGTAGAAACCCAGCTCCCTGTTATCTCAGTAGAAATCCAGCTCCCTGTTATCTCAGTAGAAACCCAGCTCCCTGTTATCTCAGTAGAAACCCAGCTCCCTGTTATCTCAGTAGAAACCGAGCTCCCTGTTATCTCAGTAGAAACCCAGCTCCCTGTTATCTCAGTAGAAACCCAGCTCCGTGTTATCTCAGTAGAAACCCAGCTCCCTGTTATCTCAGTAGAAACCCAGCTCCCTGTTATCTCAGTAGAAACCCAGCTCCCTGTTATCTCAGTAGAAACCCAGCTCCCTGTTATCTCAGTAGAAACCCAGCTCCCTGTTATCTCAGTAGAAACCCAGCTCCCTACATTATCTCAGCAGAAACCCAGCTCCCTGTTATCTCAGTAGAAACCCAGCTCCCTACATTATCTCAGTAGAAACCCAGCTCTCTACATTATCTCAGTAGAAACCCAGCTCCCTACATTATCTCAGTAGAAACCCAGCTCCCTACATTATCTCAGTAGAGACCCAGCTCCCTACATTATCTTAGTAGAGACCCAGCTCCCTACATTATCTTAGTAGAAACCCAGCTCCCTACATTATCTCAGTAGAAACCCAGCTCCCTGTTATCTTAGTAGAAACCCAGCTCCCTACATTATCTCAGTAGAAACCCAGCTCTCTACATTATCTTAGTAGAAACCCAGCTCCCTACATTATCTCAGTAGAAACCCAGCTCCCTACGTTATCTCAGTAGAAACCCAGCTCCCTACATTATCTTAGTAGAAACCCAGCTCCCTACATTATCTTAGTAGAAACCCAGCTCCCTGTTATCTTAGTAGAAACCCAGCTCCCTACATTATCTCAGTAGAAACCCAGCTCCCTGTTATCTCAGTAGAAACCCAGCTACCAACGTTATCTCAGTAGAAACCCAGCTCCCTGTTATCTCAGTAGAAACCCAGCTCCCTACGTTATCTCAGTAGAAACCCAGCTCTCTACATTATCTCAGTAGAAACCCAGCTCCCTACATTATCTCAGTAGAAACCCAGCTCCCTATGTTATGTTAGTAGAGACCCAGCTCCCTGTTATCTCAGTAGAAACCCAGCTCCCTACATTATCTCAGTAGAAACCCAGCTCCCTACGTTATCTCAGTAGAAACCCAGCTCCCTACATTATCTTAGTAGAAACCCAGCTCCCTGTTATCTCAGTAGAAACCCAGCTCCCTATATTATCTCAGTAGAAACCCGGCTCCCTACATTATCTTAGTAGAAACCCAGCTCCCTACATTATCTCAGTAGAAACCCAGCTCTCTACATTATCTCAGTAGAAAACCAGCTCCCTACATTATCTCAGTAGAAACCCAGCTCCCTACGTTATGTTAGTAGAGACCCAGCTCCCTACATTATCTTAGTAGAAACCCAGCTCCCTACGTTATCTCAGTAGAAACCCAGCTCTCTACGTTATCTCAGTAGAAACCCAGCTCCCAACATTATCTCAGTAGAAACCCAGCTCTCTACATTATCTCAGTAGAAACCCAACTCCCTACATTATCTCAGTAGAAACCCAGCTCCCTGTTATCTCAGTAGAAACCCAGCTCCCTGTTATCTCAGTAGAAACCCAGCTCCCTGTTATCTCAGTAGAAACCCAGCTCCCTGTTATCTCAGTAGAAACCCAGCTCCCTGTTATCTCAGTAGAAACCCAGCTCCCTGTTATCTCAGTAGAAACCCAGCTCCCTGTTATCTCAGTAGAAATCCAGCTCCCTGTTATCTCAGTAGAAACCCAGCTCCCTGTTATCTCAGTAGAAACCCAGCTCCCTGTTATCTCAGTAGAAACCCAGCTCCCTGTTATCTCAGTAGAAACTCAGCTCCCTGTTATCTCAGTAGAAACCCAGCTCCCTGTTATCTCAGTAGAAACCCAGCTCCCTGTTATCTCAGTAGAAACCCAGCTCCCTGTTATCTCAGTAGAAACCCAGCTCCCTACATTATCTCAGCAGAAACCCAGCTCCCTGTTATCTCAGTAGAAACCCAGCTCCCTACATTATCTCAGTAGAAACCCAGCTCCCTGTTATCTCAGTAGAAACCCAGCTCCCTGTTATCTCAGTAGAAACCCAGCTCCCTGTTATCTCAGTAGAAACCCAGCTCCCTGTTATCTCAGTAGAAACCCAGCTCCCTGTTATCTCAGTAGAAACCCAGCTCCCTACATTATCTTAGTAGAAACCCAGCTCCCTGTTATCTCAGTAGAAACCCAGCTCCCTACATTATCTGAGTAGAACCCCAGCTCCCTGTTATCTCAGTAGAAACCCAGCTCCCTACATTATCTCAGTAGAAACCCAGCTCCCTGTTATCTCAGTAGAAACCCAGCTCCCTACATTATCTTAGTAGAAACCCAGCTCCCTGTTATCTCAGTAGAAACCCAGCTCCCTACATTATCGCAGTAGAAACCCAGCTCCCTGTTATCTCAGTAGAAACCCAGCTCCCTACATTATCTCAGTAGAAACCCAGCTCCCTACATTATCTCAGTAGAGACCCAGCTCCCTACATTATCTTAGTAGAGACCCAGCTCCCTACATTATCTTAGTAGAAACCCAGCTCCCTACATTATCTCAGTAGAAACCCAGCTCCCTGTTATCTTAGTAGAAACCCAGCTCCCTACATTATCTCAGTAGAAACCCAGCTCTCTACATTATCTTAGTAGAAACCCAGCTCCCTACATTATCTCAGTAGAAACCCAGCTCCCTACGTTATCTCAGTAGACACCCAGCTAACTACATTATCTTAGTAGAAAACCAGCTCCCTACATTATCTTAGTAGAAACCCAGCTCCCTGTTATCTTAGTAGAAACCCAGCTCCCTACATTATCTCAGTAGAAACCCAGCTCCCTGTTATCTCAGTAGAAACCCAGCTACCAACGTTATCTCAGTAGAAACCCAGCTCCCTGTTATCTCAGTAGAAACCCAGCTCCCTACATTATCTCAGTAGAAACCCAGCTCTCTACATTATCTCAGTAGAAACCCAGCTCCCTACATTATCTCAGTAGAAACCCAGCTCCCTACATTATCTCAGTAGAAACCCAGCTCTCTACATTATCTCAGTAGAAACCCAGCTCCCTACATTATCTCAGTAGAAACCCAGCTCCCTACGTTATCTCAGTAGAAACCCAGCTCCCTACATTATCTTAGTAGAAACCCAGCTCCCTGTTATCTCAGTAGAAACCCAGCTCCCTGTTATCTCAGTAGAAACCCAGCTCCCTGTTATCTCAGTAGAAACCCAGCTCCCTACATTATCTCAGCAGAAACCCAGCTCCCTGTTATCTCAGTAGAAACCCAGCTCCCTACATTATCTCAGTAGAAACCCAGCTCCCTGTTATCTCAGTAGAAACCCAGCTCCCTGTTATCTCAGTAGAAACCCAGCTCCCTGTTATCTCAGTAGAAACCCAGCTCCCTGTTATCTCAGTAGAAACCCAGCTCCCTGTTATCTCAGTAGAAACCCAGCTCCCTACATTATCTTAGTAGAAACCCAGCTCCCTGTTATCTCAGTAGAAACCCAGCTCCCTACATTATCTGAGTAGAACCCCAGCTCCCTGTTATCTCAGTAGAAACCCAGCTCCCTACATTATCTCAGTAGAAACCCAGCTCCCTGTTATCTCAGTAGAAACCCAGCTCCCTACATTATCTTAGTAGAAACCCAGCTCCCTGTTATCTCAGTAGAAACCCAGCTCCCTACATTATCGCAGTAGAAACCCAGCTCCCTGTTATCTCAGTAGAAACCCAGCTCCCTACATTATCTCAGTAGAAACCCAGCTCCCTACATTATCTCAGTAGAGACCCAGCTCCCTACATTATCTTAGTAGAGACCCAGCTCCCTACATTATCTTAGTAGAAACCCAGCTCCCTACATTATCTCAGTAGAAACCCAGCTCCCTGTTATCTTAGTAGAAACCCAGCTCCCTACATTATCTCAGTAGAAACCCAGCTCTCTACATTATCTTAGTAGAAACCCAGCTCCCTACATTATCTCAGTAGAAACCCAGCTCCCTACGTTATCTCAGTAGACACCCAGCTAACTACATTATCTTAGTAGAAAACCAGCTCCCTACATTATCTTAGTAGAAACCCAGCTCCCTGTTATCTTAGTAGAAACCCAGCTCCCTACATTATCTCAGTAGAAACCCAGCTCCCTGTTATCTCAGTAGAAACCCAGCTACCAACGTTATCTCAGTAGAAACCCAGCTCCCTGTTATCTCAGTAGAAACCCAGCTCCCTACATTATCTCAGTAGAAACCCAGCTCTCTACATTATCTCAGTAGAAACCCAGCTCCCTACATTATCTCAGTAGAAACCCAGCTCCCTACATTATCTCAGTAGAAACCCAGCTCTCTACATTATCTCAGTAGAAACCCAGCTCCCTACATTATCTCAGTAGAAACCCAGCTCCCTACGTTATCTCAGTAGAAACCCAGCTCCCTACATTATCTTAGTAGAAACCCAGCTCCCTGTTATCTCAGTAGAAACCCAGCTCCCTACATTATCTCAGTAGAAACCCGGCTCCCTACATTATCTTAGTAGAAACCCAGCTCCCTACATTATCTCAGTAGAAACCCAGCTCTCTACATTATCTCAGTAGAAAACCAGCTCCCTACATTATCTCAGTAGAAACCCAGCTCCCTACGTTATGTTAGTAGAGACCCAGCTCCCTACATTATCTTAGTAGAAACCCAGCTCCCTACGTTATCTCAGTAGAAACCCAGCTCTCTACGTTATCTCAGTAGAAACCCAGCTCCCAACATTATCTCAGTAGAAACCCAGCTCTCTACATTATCTCAGTAGAAACCCAACTCCCTACATTATCTCAGTAGAAACCCAGCTCCCTGTTATCTCAGTAGAAACCCAGCTCCCTGTTATCTCAGTAGAAACCCAGCTCCCTGTTATCTCAGTAGAAACCCAGCTCCCTGTTATCTCAGTAGAAACCCAGCTCCCTGTTATCTCAGTAGAAACCCAGCTCCCTGTTATCTCAGTAGAAACCCAGCTCCCTGTTATCTCAGTAGAAACCCAGCTCCCTGTTATCTCAGTAGAAACCCAGCTCCCTACATTATCTTAGTAGAAACCCAGCTCCCTGTTATCTCAGTAGAAACCCAGCTACCAACGTTATCTCAGTAGAAACCCAGCTCCCTACATTATCTCAGTAGAAACCCAGCTCCCTACATTATCTTAGTAGAAACCCAGCTCCCTACATTATATCAGTAGAAACCCAGCTCTCTACATTATCTCAGTAGAAACCCAGCTCCCTACATTATCTCAGTAGAAACCCAGCTCCCTACGTTATGTTAGTAGAGACCCAGCTCCCTATATTATCTTAGTAGAAACCCAGCTCCCTACATTATCTCAGTAGAAACCCAGCTCTCTACGTTATCTCAGTAGAAACCCAGCTCCCAACATTATCTCAGTAGAAACCCAGCTCTCTACATTATCTCAGTAGAAACCCAACCCCCTACATTATCTCAGTAGAAACCCAGCTCCCTACATTATCTCAGTAGAAACCCAACTCCCTACATTATCTTAGTAGAAACCCAGCTCCCTGTTATCTCAGTAGAAACCCAGCTCCCTACATTATCTCAGTAGAAACCCAGCTCTCTACATTATCTTAGTAGAAACCCAGCTCCCTACATTATCTCAGTAGAAACCCAGCTCCCTACATTATCTTAGTAGAAACCCAGCTCCCTACATTATCTCAGTAGAAACCCAGCTCCCTGTTATCTCAGTAGAAACCCAGCTCCCTGTTATCTCAGTAGAAACCCAGCTCCCTGTTATCTCAGTAGAAACCCAGCTCCCTGTTATCTCAGTAGAAACCCAGCTCCCTACATTATCTCAGTAGAAACCCAGCTCCCTACATTATCTCAGTAGAAACCCATCTCCCTGTTATCTCAGTAGAAACCCAGCTCCCTGTTATCTCAGTAGAAACCCAGCTCTCTACATTATCTCAGTAGAAACCCAGCTCCCTGTTATCTCAGTAGAAACCCAGCTCCCTACATTATCTTAGTAGAAACCCAGCTCCCTGTTATCTCAGTAGAAACCCAACTCCCTGTTATCTCAGTAGAAACCCAGCTCCCTACATTATCTTAGTAGAAACCCAGCTCCCTACATTATCTTAGTAGAAACCCAGCTCCCTGTTATCTCAGTAGAAACCCAGCTCCCTACATTATCTGAGTAGAACCCCAGCTCCCTGTTATCTCAGTAGAAACCCAGCTCCCTACATTATCTCAGTAGAAACCCAGCTCCCTGTTATCTCAGTAGAAACCCAGCTCCCTACATTATCTTAGTAGAAACCCAGCTCCCTGTTATCTCAGTAGAAACCCAGCTCCCTACATTATCTCAGTAGAAACCCAGCTCCCTGTTATCTCAGTAGAAACCCAGCTCCCTACATTATCTCAGTAGAAACCCAGCTCCCTACATTATCTCAGTAGAGACCCAGCTCCCTACATTATCTTAGTAGAGACCCAGCTCCCTACATTATCTTAGTAGAAACCCAGCTCCCTACATTATCTCAGTAGAAACCCAGCTCCCTGTTATCTTAGTAGAAACCCAGCTCCCTACATTATCTCAGTAGAAACCCAGCTCTCTACATTATCTTAGTAGAAACCCAGCTCCCTACATTATCTCAGTAGAAACCCAGCTCCCTACGTTATCTCAGTAGACACCCAGCTCCCTACATTATCTTAGTAGAAACCCAGCTCCCTACATTATCTTAGTAGAAACCCAGCTCCCTGTTATCTTAGTAGAAACCCAGCTCCCTACATTATCTCAGTAGAAACCCAGCTCCCTGTTATCTCAGTAGAAACCCAGCTACCAACGTTATCTCAGTAGAAACCCAGCTCCCTGTTATCTCAGTAGAAACCCAGCTCCCTACATTATCTCAGTAGAAACCCAGCTCTCTACATTATCTCAGTAGAAACCCAGCTCCCTACATTATCTCAGTAGAAACCCAGCTCCCTATGTTATGTTAGTAGAGACCCAGATCCCTGTTATCTCAGTAGAAACCCAGCTCCCTACATTATCTCAGCAGAAACCCAGCTCCCTACGTTATCTCAGTAGAAACCCAGCTCCCTACTTTATCTTAGTAGAAACCCAGCTCCCTGTTATCTCAGTAGAAACCCAGCTCCCTACATTATCTCAGTAGAAACCCGGCTCCCTACATTATCTTAGTAGAAACCCAGCTCCCTACATTATCTCAGTAGAAACCCAGCTCTCTACATTATCTCAGTAGAAAACCAGCTCCCTACATTATCTCAGTAGAAACCCAGCTCCCTACGTTATGTTAGTAGAGACCCAGCTCCCTACATTATCTTAGTAGGAACCCAGCTCCCTACGTTATCTCAGTAGAAACCCAGCTCTCTACGTTATCTCAGTAGAAACCCAGCTCCCAACATTATCTCAGTAGAAACCCAGCTCTCTACATTATCTCAGTAGAAACCCAACTCCCTACATTATCTCAGTAGAAACCCAGCTCCCTGTTATCTCAGTAGAAACCCAGCTCCCTGTTATCTCAGTAGAAACCCAGCTCCCTGTTATCTCAGTAGAAACCCAGCTCCCTGTTATCTCAGTAGAAACCCAGCTCCCTGTTATCTCAGTAGAAACCCAGCTCCCTGTTATCTCAATAGAAACCCAGCTCCCTACATTATCTCAGCAGAAACCCAGCTCCCTGTTTTCTCAGTAGAAACCCAGCTCCCTACATTATCTCAGTAGAAACCCAGCTCTCTACATTATCTCAGTAGAAACCCAGCTCCCTACATTATCTCAGTAGAAACCCAGCTCCCTACATTATCTCAGTAGAGACCCAGCTCCCTACATTATCTTAGTAGAGACCCAGCTCCCTACATTATCTTAGTAGAAACCCAGCTCCCTACATTATCTCAGTAGAAACCCAGCTCCCTGTTATCTTAGTAGAAACCCAGCTCCCTACATTATCTCAGTAGAAACCCAGCTCTCTACATTATCTTAGTAGAAACCCAGCTCCCTACATTATCTCAGTAGAAACCCAGCTCCCTACGTTATCTCAGTAGAAACCCAGCTCCCTACATTATCTTAGTAGAAACCCAGCTCCCTACATTATCTTAGTAGAAACCCAGCTCCCTGTTATCTTAGTAGAAACCCAGCTCCCTACATTATCTCAGTAGAAACCCAGCTCCCTGTTATCTCAGTAGAAACCCAGCTACCAACGTTATCTCAGTAGAAACCCAGCTCCCTGTTATCTCAGTAGAAACCCAGCTCCCTACGTTATCTCAGTAGAAACCCAGCTCTCTACATTATCTCAGTAGAAACCCAGCTCCCTACATTATCTCAGTAGAAACCCAGCTCCCTATGTTATGTTAGTAGAGACCCAGCTCCCTGTTATCTCAGTAGAAACCCAGCTCCCTACATTATCTCAGTAGAAACCCAGCTCCCTACGTTATCTCAGTAGAAACCCAGCTCCCTACATTATCTTAGTAGAAACCCAGCTCCCTGTTATCTCAGTAGAAACCCAGCTCCCTATATTATCTCAGTAGAAACCCGGCTCCCTACATTATCTTAGTAGAAACCCAGCTCCCTACATTATCTCAGTAGAAACCCAGCTCTCTACATTATCTCAGTAGAAAACCAGCTCCCTACATTATCTCAGTAGAAACCCAGCTCCCTACGTTATGTTAGTAGAGACCCAGCTCCCTACATTATCTTAGTAGAAACCCAGCTCCCTACGTTATCTCAGTAGAAACCCAGCTCTCTACGTTATCTCAGTAGAAACCCAGCTCCCAACATTATCTCAGTAGAAACCCAGCTCTCTACATTATCTCAGTAGAAACCCAGCTCCCTACATTATCTCAGTAGAAACCCAGCTCCCTGTTATCTCAGTAGAAACCCAGCTCCCTGTTATCTCAGTAGAAACCCAGCTCCCTGTTATCTCAGTAGAAACCCAGCTCCCTGTTATCTCAGTAGAAACCCAGCTCCCTGTTATCTCAGTAGAAACCCAGCTCCCTGTTATCTCAGTAGAAATCCAGCTCCCTGTTATCTCAGTAGAAACCCAGCTCCCTGTTATCTCAGTAGAAACCCAGCTCCCTGTTATCTCAGTAGAAACCCAGCTCCCTGTTATCTCAGTAGAAACTCAGCTCCCTGTTATCTCAGTAGAAACCCAGCTCCCTGTTATCTCAGTAGAAACCCAGCTCCCTGTTATCTCAGTAGAAACCCAGCTCCCTGTTATCTCAGTAGAAACCCAGCTCCCTACATTATCTCAGCAGAAACCCAGCTCCCTGTTATCTCAGTAGAAACCCAGCTCCCTACATTATCTCAGTAGAAACCCAGCTCCCTGTTATCTCAGTAGAAACCCAGCTCCCTGTTATCTCAGTAGAAACCCAGCTCCCTGTTATCTCAGTAGAAACCCAGCTCCCTGTTATCTCAGTAGAAACCCAGCTCCCTGTTATCTCAGTAGAAACCCAGCTCCCTACATTATCTTAGTAGAAACCCAGCTCCCTGTTATCTCAGTAGAAACCCAGCTACCAACGTTATCTCAGTAGAAACCCAGCTCCCTACATTATCTCAGTAGAAACCCAGCTCCCTACATTATCTTAGTAGAAACCCAGCTCCCTACATTATATCAGTAGAAACCCAGCTCTCTACATTATCTCAGTAGAAACCCAGCTCCCTACATTATCTCAGTAGAAACCCAGCTCCCTACGTTATGTTAGTAGAGACCCAGCTCCCTACATTATCTTAGTAGAAACCCAGCTCCCTACATTATCTCAGTAGAAACCCAGCTCTCTACGTTATCTCAGTAGAAACCCAGCTCCCAACATTATCTCAGTAGAAATCCAGCTCTCTACATTATCTCAGTAGAAACCCAACCCCCTACATTATCTCAGTAGAAACCCAGCTCCCTACATTATCTCAGTAGAAACCCAACTCCCTACATTATCTTAGTAGAAACCCAGCTCCCTGTTATCTCAGTAGAAACCCAGCTCCCTACATTATCTCAGTAGAAACCCAGCTCCCTACATTATCTTAGTAGAATCCCAGCTCTCTACATTATCTCAGTAGAAACCCAGCTCCCTGTTATCTCAGTAGAAACCCAGCTCCCTGTTATCTCAGTAGAAACCCAGCTCCCTACATTATCTCAGTAGAAACCCAGCTCCCTGTTATCTCAGTAGAAACCCAGCTCCCTGTTATCTCAGTAGAAACCCAGCTCCCTACATTATCTCAGTAGAAACCCAGCTCCCTACATTATCTTAGTAGAAACCCAGCTCCCTACATTATCTCAGTAGAAACCCAGCTCCCTGTTATCTCAGTAGAAACCCAGCTCCCTGTTATCTCAGTAGAAACCCAGCTCCCTGTTATCTCAGTAGAAACCCAGCTCCCTGTTATCTCAGTAGAAACCCAGCTCCCTACATTATCTCAGTAGAAACCCAGCTCCCTGTTATCTCAGTAGAAACCCAGCTCCCTGTTATCTCAGTAGAAACCCAGCTCCCTGTTATCTCAGTAGAAACCCAGCTCCCTGTTATCTCAGTAGAAACCCAGCTCCCTGTTATCTCAGTAGAAACCGAGCTCCCTGTTATCTCAGTAGAAACCCAGCTCCCTGTTATCTCAGTAGAAACCCAGCTCCCTGTTATCTCAGTAGAAACCCAGCTCCCTGTTATCTCAGTAGAAACCCAGCTCCCTGTTATCTCAGTAGAAACCCAGCTCCCTACATTATCTCAGCAGAAACCCAGCTCCCTGTTATCTCAGTAGAAACCCAGCTCCCTACATTATCTCAGTAGAAACCCAGCTCCCTACATTATCTCAGTAGAAACCCAGCTCCCTACATTATCTCAGTAGAAACCCAGCTCCCTACATTATCTCAGTAGAGACCCAGCTCCCTACATTATCTTAGTAGAGACCCAGCTCCCTACATTATCTTAGTAGAAACCCAGCTCCCTACATTATCTCAGTAGAAACCCAGCTCCCTGTTATCTTAGTAGAAACCCAGCTCCCTACATTATCTCAGTAGAAACCCAGCTCTCTACATTATCTTAGTAGAAACCCAGCTCCCTACATTATCTCAGTAGAAACCCAGCTCCCTACGTTATCTCAGTAGAAACCCAGCTCCCTACATTATCTTAGTAGAAACCCAGCTCCCTACATTATCTTAGTAGAAACCCAGCTCCCTGTTATCTTAGTAGAAACCCAGCTCCCTACATTATCTCAGTAGAAACCCAGCTCCCTGTTATCTCAGTAGAAACCCAGCTACCAACGTTATCTCAGTAGAAACCCAGCTCCCTGTTATCTCAGTAGAAACCCAGCTCCCTACATTATCTCAGTAGAAACCCAGCTCTCTACATTATCTCAGTAGAAACCCAGCTCCCTACATTATCTCAGTAGAAACCCAGCTCCCTATGTTATGTTAGTAGAGACCCAGCTCCCTGTTATCTCAGTAGAAACCCAGCTCCCTACATTATCTCAGTAGAAACCCAGCTCCCTACGTTATCTCAGTAGAAACCCAGCTCCCTACATTATCTTAGTAGAAACCCAGCTCCCTGTTATCTCAGTAGAAACCCAGCTCCCTATATTATCTCAGTAGAAACCCGGCTCCCTACATTATCTTAGTAGAAACCCAGCTCCCTACATTATCTCAGTAGAAACCCAGCTCTCTACATTATCTCAGTAGAAAACCAGCTCCCTACATTATCTCAGTAGAAACCCAGCTCCCTACGTTATGTTAGTAGAGACCCAGCTCCCTACATTATCCTAGTAGAAACCCAGCTCCCTACGTTATCTCAGTAGAAACCCAGCTCTCTACGTTATCTCAGTAGAAACCCAGCTCCCAACATTATCTCAGTAGAAACCCAGCTCTCTACATTATCTCAGTAGAAACCCAACTCCCTACATTATCTCAGTAGAAACCCAGCTCCCTGTTATCTCAGTAGAAACCCAGCTCCCTGTTATCTCAGTAGAAACCCAGCTCCCTGTTATCTCAGTAGAAACCCAGCTCCCTGTTATCTCAGTAGAAACCCAGCTCCCTGTTATCTCAGTAGAAATCCAGCTCCCTGTTATCTCAGTAGAAACCCAGCTCCCTGTTATCTCAGTAGAAACCCAGCTCCCTGTTATCTCAGTAGAAACCGAGCTCCCTGTTATCTCAGTAGAAACCCAGCTCCCTGTTATCTCAGTAGAAACCCAGCTCCGTGTTATCTCAGTAGAAACCCAGCTCCCTGTTATCTCAGTAGAAACCCAGCTCCCTGTTATCTCAGTAGAAACCCAGCTCCCTGTTATCTCAGTAGAAACCCAGCTCCCTGTTATCTCAGTAGAAACCCAGCTCCCTGTTATCTCAATAGAAACCCAGCTCCCTACATTATCTCAGCAGAAACCCAGCTCCCTGTTTTCTCAGTAGAAACCCAGCTCCCTACATTATCTCAGTAGAAACCCAGCTCTCTACATTATCTCAGTAGAAACCCAGCTCCCTACATTATCTCAGTAGAAACCCAGCTCCCTACATTATCTCAGTAGAGACCCAGCTCCCTACATTATCTTAGTAGAGACCCAGCTCCCTACATTATCTTAGTAGAAACCCAGCTCCCTACATTATCTCAGTAGAAACCCAGCTCCCTGTTATCTTAGTAGAAACCCAGCTCCCTACATTATCTCAGTAGAAACCCAGCTCTCTACATTATCTTAGTAGAAACCCAGCTCCCTACATTATCTCAGTAGAAACCCAGCTCCCTACGTTATCTCAGTAGAAACCCAGCTCCCTACATTATCTTAGTAGAAACCCAGCTCCCTACATTATCTTAGTAGAAACCCAGCTCCCTGTTATCTTAGTAGAAACCCAGCTCCCTACATTATCTCAGTAGAAACCCAGCTCCCTGTTATCTCAGTAGAAACCCAGCTACCAACGTTATCTCAGTAGAAACCCAGCTCCCTGTTATCTCAGTAGAAACCCAGCTCCCTACGTTATCTCAGTAGAAACCCAGCTCTCTACATTATCTCAGTAGAAACCCAGCTCCCTACATTATCTCAGTAGAAACCCAGCTCCCTATGTTATGTTAGTAGAGACCCAGCTCCCTGTTATCTCAGTAGAAACCCAGCTCCCTACATTATCTCAGTAGAAACCCAGCTCCCTACGTTATCTCAGTAGAAACCCAGCTCCCTACATTATCTTAGTAGAAACCCAGCTCCCTGTTATCTCAGTAGAAACCCAGCTCCCTATATTATCTCAGTAGAAACCCGGCTCCCTACATTATCTTAGTAGAAACCCAGCTCCCTACATTATCTCAGTAGAAACCCAGCTCTCTACATTATCTCAGTAGAAAACCAGCTCCCTACATTATCTCAGTAGAAACCCAGCTCCCTACGTTATGTTAGTAGAGACCCAGCTCCCTACATTATCTTAGTAGAAACCCAGCTCCCTACGTTATCTCAGTAGAAACCCAGCTCTCTACGTTATCTCAGTAGAAACCCAGCTCCCAACATTATCTCAGTAGAAACCCAGCTCTCTACATTATCTCAGTAGAAACCCAACTCCCTACATTATCTCAGTAGAAACCCAGCTCCCTGTTATCTCAGTAGAAACCCAGCTCCCTGTTATCTCAGTAGAAACCCAGCTCCCTGTTATCTCAGTAGAAACCCAGCTCCCTGTTATCTCAGTAGAAACCCAGCTCCCTGTTATCTCAGTAGAAACCCAGCTCCCTGTTATCTCAGTAGAAATCCAGCTCCCTGTTATCTCAGTAGAAACCCAGCTCCCTGTTATCTCAGTAGAAACCCAGCTCCCTGTTATCTCAGTAGAAACCCAGCTCCCTGTTATCTCAGTAGAAACTCAGCTCCCTGTTATCTCAGTAGAAACCCAGCTCCCTGTTATCTCAGTAGAAACCCAGCTCCCTGTTATCTCAGTAGAAACCCAGCTCCCTGTTATCTCAGTAGAAACCCAGCTCCCTACATTATCTCAGCAGAAACCCAGCTCCCTGTTATCTCAGTAGAAACCCAGCTCCCTACATTATCTCAGTAGAAACCCAGCTCCCTGTTATCTCAGTAGAAACCCAGCTCCCTGTTATCTCAGTAGAAACCCAGCTCCCTGTTATCTCAGTAGAAACCCAGCTCCCTGTTATCTCAGTAGAAACCCAGCTCCCTGTTATCTCAGTAGAAACCCAGCTCCCTACATTATCTTAGTAGAAACCCAGCTCCCTGTTATCTCAGTAGAAACCCAGCTACCAACGTTATCTCAGTAGAAACCCAGCTCCCTACATTATCTCAGTAGAAACCCAGCTCCCTACATTATCTTAGTAGAAACCCAGCTCCCTACATTATATCAGTAGAAACCCAGCTCTCTACATTATCTCAGTAGAAACCCAGCTCCCTACATTATCTCAGTAGAAACCCAGCTCCCTACGTTATGTTAGTAGAGACCCAGCTCCCTACATTATCTTAGTAGAAACCCAGCTCCCTACATTATCTCAGTAGAAACCCAGCTCTCTACGTTATCTCAGTAGAAACCCAGCTCCCAACATTATCTCAGTAGAAATCCAGCTCTCTACATTATCTCAGTAGAAACCCAACCCCCTACATTATCTCAGTAGAAACCCAGCTCCCTACATTATCTCAGTAGAAACCCAACTCCCTACATTATCTTAGTAGAAACCCAGCTCCCTGTTATCTCAGTAGAAACCCAGCTCCCTACATTATCTCAGTAGAAACCCAGCTCCCTACATTATCTTAGTAGAATCCCAGCTCTCTACATTATCTCAGTAGAAACCCAGCTCCCTGTTATCTCAGTAGAAACCCAGCTCCCTGTTATCTCAGTAGAAACCCAGCTCCCTACATTATCTCAGTAGAAACCCAGCTCCCTGTTATCTCAGTAGAAACCCAGCTCCCTGTTATCTCAGTAGAAACCCAGCTCCCTACATTATCTCAGTAGAAACCCAGCTCCCTACATTATCTTAGTAGAAACCCAGCTCCCTACATTATCTCAGTAGAAACCCAGCTCCCTGTTATCTCAGTAGAAACCCAGCTCCCTGTTATCTCAGTAGAAACCCAGCTCCCTGTTATCTCAGTAGAAACCCAGCTCCCTGTTATCTCAGTAGAAACCCAGCTCCCTACATTATCTCAGTAGAAACCCAGCTCCCTGTTATCTCAGTAGAAACCCAGCTCCCTGTTATCTCAGTAGAAACCCAGCTCCCTGTTATCTCAGTAGAAACCCAGCTCCCTGTTATCTCAGTAGAAACCCAGCTCCCTGTTATCTCAGTAGAAACCGAGCTCCCTGTTATCTCAGTAGAAACCCAGCTCCCTGTTATCTCAGTAGAAACCCAGCTCCCTGTTATCTCAGTAGAAACCCAGCTCCCTGTTATCTCAGTAGAAACCCAGCTCCCTGTTATCTCAGTAGAAACCCAGCTCCCTACATTATCTCAGCAGAAACCCAGCTCCCTGTTATCTCAGTAGAAACCCAGCTCCCTACATTATCTCAGTAGAAACCCAGCTCCCTACATTATCTCAGTAGAAACCCAGCTCCCTACATTATCTCAGTAGAAACCCAGCTCCCTACATTATCTCAGTAGAGACCCAGCTCCCTACATTATCTTAGTAGAGACCCAGCTCCCTACATTATCTTAGTAGAAACCCAGCTCCCTACATTATCTCAGTAGAAACCCAGCTCCCTGTTATCTTAGTAGAAACCCAGCTCCCTACATTATCTCAGTAGAAACCCAGCTCTCTACATTATCTTAGTAGAAACCCAGCTCCCTACATTATCTCAGTAGAAACCCAGCTCCCTACGTTATCTCAGTAGAAACCCAGCTCCCTACATTATCTTAGTAGAAACCCAGCTCCCTACATTATCTTAGTAGAAACCCAGCTCCCTGTTATCTTAGTAGAAACCCAGCTCCCTACATTATCTCAGTAGAAACCCAGCTCCCTGTTATCTCAGTAGAAACCCAGCTACCAACGTTATCTCAGTAGAAACCCAGCTCCCTGTTATCTCAGTAGAAACCCAGCTCCCTACATTATCTCAGTAGAAACCCAGCTCTCTACATTATCTCAGTAGAAACCCAGCTCCCTACATTATCTCAGTAGAAACCCAGCTCCCTATGTTATGTTAGTAGAGACCCAGCTCCCTGTTATCTCAGTAGAAACCCAGCTCCCTACATTATCTCAGTAGAAACCCAGCTCCCTACGTTATCTCAGTAGAAACCCAGCTCCCTACATTATCTTAGTAGAAACCCAGCTCCCTGTTATCTCAGTAGAAACCCAGCTCCCTATATTATCTCAGTAGAAACCCGGCTCCCTACATTATCTTAGTAGAAACCCAGCTCCCTACATTATCTCAGTAGAAACCCAGCTCTCTACATTATCTCAGTAGAAACCCAGCTCCCTACATTATCTCAGTAGAAACCCAGCTCCCCTACGTTATGTTAGTAGAGACCCAGCTCCCTACATTATCCTAGTAGAAACCCAGCTCCCTACGTTATCTCAGTAGAAACCCAGCTCTCTACGTTATCTCAGTAGAAACCCAGCTCCCAACATTATCTCAGTAGAAACCCAGCTCTCTACATTATCTCAGTAGAAACCCAACTCCCTACATTATCTCAGTAGAAACCCAGCTCCCTGTTATCTCAGTAGAAACCCAGCTCCCTGTTATCTCAGTAGAAACCCAGCTCCCTGTTATCTCAGTAGAAACCCAGCTCCCTGTTATCTCAGTAGAAACCCAGCTCCCTGTTATCTCAGTAGAAACCCAGCTCCCTGTTATCTCAGTAGAAACCCAGCTCCCTGTTATCTCAGTAGAAATCCAGCTCCCTGTTATCTCAGTAGAAACCCAGCTCCCTGTTATCTCAGTAGAAACCCAGCTCCCTGTTATCTCAGTAGAAACCCAGCTCCCTGTTATCTCAGTAGAAACTCAGCTCCCTGTTATCTCAGTAGAAACCCAGCTCCCTGTTATCTCAGTAGAAACCCAGCTCCCTGTTATCTCAGTAGAAACCCAGCTCCCTGTTATCTCAGTAGAAACCCAGCTCCCTACATTATCTCAGCAGAAACCCAGCTCCCTGTTATCTCAGTAGAAACCCAGCTCCCTACATTATCTCAGTAGAAACCCAGCTCCCTGTTATCTCAGTAGAAACCCAGCTCCCTGTTATCTCAGTAGAAACCCAGCTCCCTGTTATCTCAGTAGAAACCCAGCTCCCTGTTATCTCAGTAGAAACCCAGCTCCCTGTTATCTCAGTAGAAACCCAGCTCCCTACATTATCTTAGTAGAAACCCAGCTCCCTGTTATCTCAGTAGAAACCCAGCTACCAACGTTATCTCAGTAGAAACCCAGCTCCCTACATTATCTCAGTAGAAACCCAGCTCCCTACATTATCTTAGTAGAAACCCAGCTCCCTACATTATATCAGTAGAAACCCAGCTCTCTACATTATCTCAGTAGAAACCCAGCTCCCTACATTATCTCAGTAGAAACCCAGCTCCCTACGTTATGTTAGTAGAGACCCAGCTCCCTACATTATCTTAGTAGAAACCCAGCTCCCTACATTATCTCAGTAGAAACCCAGCTCTCTACGTTATCTCAGTAGAAACCCAGCTCCCAACATTATCTCAGTAGAAAACCAGCTCTCTACATTATCTCAGTAGAAACCCAACCCCCTACATTATCTCAGTAGAAACCCAGCTCCCTACATTATCTCAGTAGAAACCCAACTCCCTACATTATCTTAGTAGAAACCCAGCTCCCTGTTATCTCAGTAGAAACCCAGCTCCCTACATTATCTCAGTAGAAACCCAGCTCCCTACATTATCTTAGTAGAATCCCAGCTCTCTACATTATCTCAGTAGAAACCCAGCTCCCTGTTATCTCAGTAGAAACCCAGCTCCCTGTTATCTCAGTAGAAACCCAGCTCCCTACATTATCTCAGTAGAAACCCAGCTCCCTGTTATCTCAGTAGAAACCCAGCTCCCTGTTATCTCAGTAGAAACCCAGCTCCCTGTTATCTCAGTAGAAACCCAGCTCCCTGTTATCTCAGTAGAAACCCAGCTCCCTACATTATCTCAGTAGAAACCCAGCTCCCTGTTATCTCAGTAGAAACCCAGCTCCCTGTTATCTCAGTAGAAACCCAGCTCTCTACATTATCTCAGTAGAAACCCAGCTCCCTGTTATCTCAGTAGAAACCCAGCTCCCTACATTATCTTAGTAGAAACCCAGCTCCCTGTTATCTCAGTAGAAACCCAACTCCCTGTTATCTCAGTAGAAACCCAGCTCCCTACATTATCTTAGTAGAAACCCAGCTCCCTACATTATCTTAGTAGAAACCCAGCTCCCTGTTATCTCAGTAGAAACCCAGCTCCCTACATTATCTGAGTAGAACCCCAGCTCCCTGTTATCTCAGTAGAAACCCAGCTCCCTACATTATCTCAGTAGAAACCCAGCTCCCTGTTATCTCAGTAGAAACCCAGCTCCCTACATTATCTTAGTAGAAACCCAGCTCCCTGTTATCTCAGTAGAAACCCAGCTCCCTACATTATCTCAGTAGAAACCCAGCTCCCTGTTATCTCAGTAGAAACCCAGCTCCCTACATTATCTCAGTAGAAACCCAGCTCCCTACATTATCTCAGTAGAGACCCAGCTCCCTACATTATCTTAGTAGAGACCCAGCTCCCTACATTATCTTAGTAGAAACCCAGCTCCCTACATTATCTCAGTAGAAACCCAGCTCCCTGTTATCTCAGTAGAAACCCAGCTCCCTGTTATCTCAGTAGAAACCCAGCTCCCTACATTATCTCAGCAGAAACCCAGCTCCCTGTTATCTCAGTAGAAACCCAGCTCCCTACATTATCTCAGTAGAAACCCAGCTCCCTGTTATCTCAGTAGAAACCCAGCTCCCTGTTATCTCAGTAGAAACCCAGCTCCCTGTTATCTCAGTAGAAACCCAGCTCCCTGTTATCTCAGTAGAAACCCAGCTCCCTGTTATCTCAGTAGAAACCCAGCTCCCTACATTATCTTAGTAGAAACCCAGCTCCCTGTTATCTCAGTAGAAACCCAGCTACCAACGTTATCTCAGTAGAAACCCAGCTCCCTACATTATCTCAGTAGAAACCCAGCTCCCTACATTATCTTAGTAGAAACCCAGCTCCCTACATTATATCAGTAGAAACCCAGCTCTCTACATTATCTCAGTAGAAACCCAGCTCCCTACATTATCTCAGTAGAAACCCAGCTCCCTACGTTATGTTAGTAGAGACCCAGCTCCCTACATTATCTTAGTAGAAACCCAGCTCCCTACATTATCTCAGTAGAAACCCAGCTCTCTACGTTATCTCAGTAGAAACCCAGCTCCCAACATTATCTCAGTAGAAAACCAGCTCTCTACATTATCTCAGTAGAAACCCAACCCCCTACATTATCTCAGTAGAAACCCAGCTCCCTACATTATCTCAGTAGAAACCCAACTCCCTACATTATCTTAGTAGAAACCCAGCTCCCTGTTATCTCAGTAGAAACCCAGCTCCCTACATTATCTCAGTAGAAACCCAGCTCCCTACATTATCTTAGTAGAATCCCAGCTCTCTACATTATCTCAGTAGAAACCCAGCTCCCTGTTATCTCAGTAGAAACCCAGCTCCCTGTTATCTCAGTAGAAACCCAGCTCCCTACATTATCTCAGTAGAAACCCAGCTCCCTGTTATCTCAGTAGAAACCCAGCTCCCTGTTATCTCAGTAGAAACCCAGCTCCCTGTTATCTCAGTAGAAACCCAGCTCCCTGTTATCTCAGTAGAAACCCAGCTCCCTACATTATCTCAGTAGAAACCCAGCTCCCTGTTATCTCAGTAGAAACCCAGCTCCCTGTTATCTCAGTAGAAACCCAGCTCTCTACATTATCTCAGTAGAAACCCAGCTCCCTGTTATCTCAGTAGAAACCCAGCTCCCTACATTATCTTAGTAGAAACCCAGCTCCCTGTTATCTCAGTAGAAACCCAACTCCCTGTTATCTCAGTAGAAACCCAGCTCCCTACATTATCTTAGTAGAAACCCAGCTCCCTACATTATCTTAGTAGAAACCCAGCTCCCTGTTATCTCAGTAGAAACCCAGCTCCCTACATTATCTGAGTAGAACCCCAGCTCCCTGTTATCTCAGTAGAAACCCAGCTCCCTACATTATCTCAGTAGAAACCCAGCTCCCTGTTATCTCAGTAGAAACCCAGCTCCCTACATTATCTTAGTAGAAACCCAGCTCCCTGTTATCTCAGTAGAAACCCAGCTCCCTACATTATCTCAGTAGAAACCCAGCTCCCTGTTATCTCAGTAGAAACCCAGCTCCCTACATTATCTCAGTAGAAACCCAGCTCCCTACATTATCTCAGTAGAGACCCAGCTCCCTACATTATCTTAGTAGAGACCCAGCTCCCTACATTATCTTAGTAGAAACCCAGCTCCCTACATTATCTCAGTAGAAACCCAGCTCCCTGTTATCTTAGTAGAAACCCAGCTCCCTACATTATCTCAGTAGAAACCCAGCTCTCTACATTATCTTAGTAGAAACCCAGCTCCCTACATTATCTCAGTAGAAACCCAGCTCCCTACGTTATCTCAGTAGACACCCAGCTCCCTACATTATCTTAGTAGAAACCCAGCTCCCTACATTATCTTAGTAGAAACCCAGCTCCCTGTTATCTTAGTAGAAACCCAGCTCCCTACATTATCTCAGTAGAAACCCAGCTCCCTGTTATCTCAGTAGAAACCCAGCTACCAACGTTATCTCAGTAGAAACCCAGCTCCCTGTTATCTCAGTAGAAACCCAGCTCCCTACATTATCTCAGTAGAAACCCAGCTCTCTACATTATCTCAGTAGAAACCCAGCTCCCTACATTATCTCAGTAGAAACCCAGCTCCCTATGTTATGTTAGTAGAGACCCAGCTCCCTGTTATCTCAGTAGAAACCCAGCTCCCTACATTATCTCAGTAGAAACCCAGCTCCCTACGTTATCTCAGTAGAAACCCAGCTCCCTACATTATCTCAGTAGAAAACCAGCTCCCTACATTATCTCAGTAGAAACCCAGCTCTCTACGTTATCTCAGTAGAAACCCAGCTCCCAACATTATCTCAGTAGAAACCCAGCTCTCTACATTATCTCAGTAGAAACCCAACTCCCTACATTATCTCAGTAGAAACCCAGCTCCCTGTTATCTCAGTAGAAACCCAGCTCCCTGTTATCTCAGTAGAAACCCAGCTCCCTGTTATCTCAGTAGAAACCCAGCTCCCTGTTATCTCAGTAGAAACCCAGCTCCCTGTTATCTCAGTAGAAACCCAGCTCCCTGTTATCTCAGTAGAAACCCAGCTCCCTGTTATCTCAGTAGAAATCCAGCTCCCTGTTATCTCAGTAGAAACCCAGCTCCCTGTTATCTCAGTAGAAACCCAGCTCCCTGTTATCTCAGTAGAAACCGAGCTCCCTGTTATCTCAGTAGAAACCCAGCTCCCTGTTATCTCAGTAGAAACCCAGCTCCCTGTTATCTCAGTAGAAACCCAGCTCCCTGTTATCTCAGTAGAAACCCAGCTCCCTGTTATCTCAGTAGAAACCCAGCTCCCTACATTATCTCAGTAGAAACCCAGCTCCCTGTTATCTCAGTAGAAACCCAGCTCCCTGTTATCTCAGTAGAAACCCAGCTCCCTACATTATCTCAGTAGAAACCCAGCTCCCTACATTATCTTAGTAGAAACCCAGCTCCCTACATTATCTCAGTAGAAACCCAGCTCCCTGTTATCTCAGTAGAAACCCAGCTCCCTGTTATCTCAGTAGAAACCCAGCTCCCTGTTATCTCAGTAGAAACCCAGCTCCCTGTTATCTCAGTAGAAACCCAGCTCCCTACATTATCTCAGTAGAAACCCAGCTCCCTGTTATCTCAGTAGAAACCCAGCTCCCTGTTATCTCAGTAGAAACCCAGCTCTCTACATTATCTCAGTAGAAACCCAGCTCCCTGTTATCTCAGTAGAAACCCAGCTCCCTACATTATCTTAGTAGAAACCCAGCTCCCTGTTATCTCAGTAGAAACCCAACTCCCTGTTATCTCAGTAGAAACCCAGCTCCCTACATTATCTTAGTAGAAACCCAGCTCCCTGTTATCTCAGTAGAAACCCAGCTCCCTACATTATCTGAGTAGAACCCCAGCTCCCTGTTATCTCAGTAGAAACCCAGCTCCCTACATTATCTCAGTAGAAACCCAGCTCCCTGTTATCTCAGTAGAAACCCAGCTCCCTACATTATCTTAGTAGAAACCCAGCTCCCTGTTATCTCAGTAGAAACCCAGCTCCCTACATTATCTCAGTAGAAACCCAGCTCCCTGTTATCTCAGTAGAAACCCAGCTCCCTACATTATCTCAGTAGAAACCCAGCTCCCTACATTATCTCAGTAGAGACCCAGCTCCCTACATTATCTTAGTAGAGACCCAGCTCCCTACATTATCTTAGTAGAAACCCAGCTCCCTACATTATCTCAGTAGAAACCCAGCTCCCTGTTATCTTAGTAGAAACCCAGCTCCCTACATTATCTCAGTAGAAACCCAGCTCTCTACATTATCTTAGTAGAAACCCAGCTCCCTACATTATCTCAGTAGAAACCCAGCTCCCTACGTTATCTCAGTAGACACCCAGCTCCCTACATTATCTTAGTAGAAACCCAGCTCCCTACATTATCTTAGTAGAAACCCAGCTCCCTGTTATCTTAGTAGAAACCCAGCTCCCTACATTATCTCAGTAGAAACCCAGCTCCCTGTTATCTCAGTAGAAACCCAGCTACCAACGTTATCTCAGTAGAAACCCAGCTCCCTGTTATCTCAGTAGAAACCCAGCTCCCTACATTATCTCAGTAGAAACCCAGCTCTCTACATTATCTCAGTAGAAACCCAGCTCCCTACATTATCTCAGTAGAAACCCAGCTCCCTATGTTATGTTAGTAGAGACCCAGCTCCCTGTTATCTCAGTAGAAACCCAGCTCCCTACATTATCTCAGTAGAAACCCAGCTCCCTACGTTATCTCAGTAGAAACCCAGCTCCCTACATTATCTCAGTAGAAAACCAGCTCCCTACATTATCTCAGTAGAAACCCAGCTCCCTACGTTATGTTAGTAGAGACCCAGCTCCCTACATTATCTTAGTAGAAACCCAGCTCCCTACGTTATCTCAGTAGAAACCCAGCTCTCTACGTTATCTCAGTAGAAACCCAGCTCCCAACATTATCTCAGTAGAAACCCAGCTCTCTACATTATCTCAGTAGAAACCCAACTCCCTACATTATCTCAGTAGAAACCCAGCTCCCTGTTATCTCAGTAGAAACCCAGCTCCCTGTTATCTCAGTAGAAACCCAGCTCCCTGTTATCTCAGTAGAAACCCAGCTCCCTGTTATCTCAGTAGAAACCCAGCTCCCTGTTATCTCAGTAGAAACCCAGCTCCCTGTTATCTCAGTAGAAACCCAGCTCCCTGTTATCTCAGTAGAAATCCAGCTCCCTGTTATCTCAGTAGAAACCCAGCTCCCTGTTATCTCAGTAGAAACCCAGCTCCCTGTTATCTCAGTAGAAACCGAGCTCCCTGTTATCTCAGTAGAAACCCAGCTCCCTGTTATCTCAGTAGAAACCCAGCTCCCTGTTATCTCAGTAGAAACCCAGCTCCCTGTTATCTCAGTAGAAACCCAGCTCCCTGTTATCTCAGTAGAAACCCAGCTCCCTGTTATCTCAGTAGAAACCCAGCTCCCTGTTATCTCAGTAGAAACCCAGCTCCCTGTTATCTCAGTAGAAACCCAGCTCCCTGTTATCTCAGTAGAAACCCAGCTCCCTGTTATCTCAGTAGAAACCCAGCTCCCTACATTATCTCAGCAGAAACCCAGCTCCCTGTTATCTCAGTAGAAACCCAGCTCCCTACATTATCTCAGTAGAAACCCAGCTCCCTACATTATCTCAGTAGAAACCCAGCTCCCTACATTATCTCAGTAGAAACCCAGCTCCCTACATTATCTCAGTAGAGACCCAGCTCCCTACATTATCTTAGTAGAGACCCAGCTCCCTACATTATCTTAGTAGAAACCCAGCTCCCTACATTATCTCAGTAGAAACCCAGCTCCCTGTTATCTTAGTAGAAACCCAGCTCCCTACATTATCTCAGTAGAAACCCAGCTCTCTACATTATCTTAGTAGAAACCCAGCTCCCTACATTATCTCAGTAGAAACCCAGCTCCCTACGTTATCTCAGTAGAAACCCAGCTCCCTACATTATCTTAGTAGAAACCCAGCTCCCTACATTATCTTAGTAGAAACCCAGCTCCCTGTTATCTTAGTAGAAACCCAGCTCCCTACATTATCTCAGTAGAAACCCAGCTCCCTGTTATCTCAGTAGAAACCCAGCTACCAACGTTATCTCAGTAGAAACCCAGCTCCCTGTTATCTCAGTAGAAACCCAGCTCCCTGTTATCTCAGTAGAAACCCAGCTCCCTACATTATCTCAGTAGAAACCCAGCTCTCTACATTATCTCAGTAGAAACCCAGCTCCCTACATTATCTCAGTAGAAACCCAGCTCCCTACATTATCTCAGTAGAAACCCAGCTCCCTATGTTATGTTAGTAGAGACCCAGCTCCCTGTTATCTCAGTAGAAACCCAGCTCCCTACATTATCTCAGTAGAAACCCAGCTCCCTACGTTATCTCAGTAGAAACCCAGCTCCCTACATTATCTTAGTAGAAACCCAGCTCCCTACATTATCTCAGTAGAAACCCAGCTCCCTACATTATCTCAGTAGAAACCCAGCTCCCTACGTTATGTTAGTAGAGACCCAGCTCCCTACATTATCTTAGTAGAAACCCAGCTCCCTACGTTATCTCAGTAGAAACCCAGCTCTCTACGTTATCTCAGTAGAAACCCAGCTCCCAACATTATCTCAGTAGAAACCCAGCTCTCTACATTATCTCAGTAGAAACCCAACTCCCTACATTATCTCAGTAGAAACCCAGCTCCCTGTTATCTCAGTAGAAACCCAGCTCCCTGTTATCTCAGTAGAAACCCAGCTCCCTGTTATCTCAGTAGAAACCCAGCTCCCTGTTATCTCAGTAGAAACCCAGCTCCCTGTTATCTCAGTAGAAACCCAGCTCCCTGTTATCTCAGTAGAAATCCAGCTCCCTGTTATCTCAGTAGAAACCCAGCTCCCTGTTATCTCAGTAGAAACCCAGCTCCCTGTTATCTCAGTAGAAACCGAGCTCCCTGTTATCTCAGTAGAAACCCAGCTCCCTGTTATCTCAGTAGAAACCCAGCTCCCTGTTATCTCAGTAGAAACCCAGCTCCCTGTTATCTCAGTAGAAACCCAGCTCCCTGTTATCTCAGTAGAAACCGAGCTCCCTGTTATCTCAGTAGAAACCCAGCTCCCTGTTATCTCAGTAGAAACCCAGCTCCCTGTTATCTCAGTAGAAACCCAGCTCCCTGTTATCTCAGTAGAAACCCAGCTCCCTGTTATCTCAGTAGAAACCCAGCTCCCTGTTATCTCAGTAGAAACCCAGCTCCCTACATTATCTCAGCAGAAACCCAGCTCCCTGTTATCTCAGTAGAAACCCAGCTCCCTACATTATCTCAGTAGAAACCCAGCTCCCTACATTATCTCAGTAGAAACCCAGCTCCCTACATTATCTCAGTAGAAACCCAGCTCCCTACATTATCTCAGTAGAGACCCAGCTCCCTACATTATCTTAGTAGAGACCCAGCTCCCTACATTATCTTAGTAGAAACCCAGCCCCCTACATTATCTCAGTAGAAACCCAGCTCCCTGTTATCTTAGTAGAAACCCAGCTCCCTACATTATCTCAGTAGAAACCCAGCTCTCTACATTATCTTAGTAGAAACCCAGCTCCCTACATTATCTCAGTAGAAACCCAGCTCCCTACGTTATCTCAGTAGAAACCCAGCTCCCTACATTATCTTAGTAGAAACCCAGCTCCCTACATTATCTTAGTAGAAACCCAGCTCCCTGTTATCTTAGTAGAAACCCAGCTCCCTACATTATCTCAGTAGAAACCCAGCTCCCTGTTATCTCAGTAGAAACCCAGCTACCAACGTTATCTCAGTAGAAACCCAGCTCCCTGTTATCTCAGTAGAAACCCAGCTCCCTGTTATCTCAGTAGAAACCCAGCTCCCTACATTATCTCAGTAGAAACCCAGCTCCCTATGTTATGTTAGTAGAGACCCAGCTCCCTGTTATCTCAGTAGAAACCCAGCTCCCTACATTATCTCAGTAGAAACCCAGCTCCCTACGTTATCTCAGTAGAAACCCAGCTCCCTACATTATCTTAGTAGAAACCCAGCTCCCTGTTATCTCAGTAGAAACCCAGCTCCCTATATTATCTCAGTAGAAACCCGGCTCCCTACATTATCTTAGTAGAAACCCAGCTCCCTACATTATCTCAGTAGAAACCCAGCTCTCTACATTATCTCAGTAGAAAACCAGCTCCCTACATTATCTCAGTAGAAACCCAGCTCCCTACGTTATGTTAGTAGAGACCCAGCTCCCTACATTATCTTAGTAGAAACCCAGCTCCCTACGTTATCTCAGTAGAAACCCAGCTCTCTACGTTATCTCAGTAGAAACCCAGCTCCCAACATTATCTCAGTAGAAACCCAGCTCTCTACATTATCTCAGTAGAAACCCAACTCCCTACATTATCTCAGTAGAAACCCAGCTCCCTGTTATCTCAGTAGAAACCCAGCTCCCTGTTATCTCAGTAGAAACCCAGCTCCCTGTTATCTCAGTAGAAACCCAGCTCCCTGTTATCTCAGTAGAAACCCAGCTCCCTGTTATCTCAGTAGAAACCCAGCTCCCTGTTATCTCAGTAGAAACCCAGCTCCCTGTTATCTCAGTAGAAATCCAGCTCCCTGTTATCTCAGTAGAAACCCAGCTCCCTGTTATCTCAGTAGAAACCCAGCTCCCTGTTATCTCAGTAGAAACCCAGCTCCCTGTTATCTCAGTAGAAACTCAGCTCCCTGTTATCTCAGTAGAAACCCAGCTCCCTGTTATCTCAGTAGAAACCCAGCTCCCTGTTATCTCAGTAGAAACCCAGCTCCCTGTTATCTCAGTAGAAACCCAGCTCCCTACATTATCTCAGCAGAAACCCAGCTCCCTGTTATCTCAGTAGAAACCCAGCTCCCTACATTATCTCAGTAGAAACCCAGCTCTCTACATTATCTCAGTAGAAAACCAGCTCCCTACATTATCTCAGTAGAAACCCAGCTCCCTACGTTATGTTAGTAGAGACCCAGCTCCCTACATTATCTTAGTAGAAACCCAGCTCCCTACGTTATCTCAGTAGAAACCCAGCTCTCTACGTTATCTCAGTAGAAACCCAGCTCCCAACATTATCTCAGTAGAAACCCAGCTCTCTACATTATCTCAGTAGAAACCCAACTCCCTACATTATCTCAGTAGAAACCCAGCTCCCTGTTATCTCAGTAGAAACCCAGCTCCCTGTTATCTCAGTAGAAACCCAGCTCCCTGTTATCTCAGTAGAAACCCAGCTCCCTGTTATCTCAGTAGAAACCCAGCTCCCTGTTATCTCAGTAGAAACCCAGCTCCCTGTTATCTCAGTAGAAATCCAGCTCCCTGTTATCTCAGTAGAAACCCAGCTCCCTGTTATCTCAGTAGAAACCCAGCTCCCTGTTATCTCAGTAGAAACCCAGCTCCCTGTTATCTCAGTAGAAACTCAGCTCCCTGTTATCTCAGTAGAAACCCAGCTCCCTGTTATCTCAGTAGAAACCCAGCTCCCTGTTATCTCAGTAGAAACCCAGCTCCCTGTTATCTCAGTAGAAACCCAGCTCCCTACATTATCTCAGCAGAAACCCAGCTCCCTGTTATCTCAGTAGAAACCCAGCTCCCTACATTATCTCAGTAGAAACCCAGCTCCCTGTTATCTCAGTAGAAACCCAGCTCCCTGTTATCTCAGTAGAAACCCAGCTCCCTGTTATCTCAGTAGAAACCCAGCTCCCTACATTATCTCAGTAGAAACCCAGCTCCCTGTTATCTCATTAGAAACCCAGCTCCCTGTTATCTCAGTAGAAACCCAGCCCCCTGTTATCTCAGTAGAAACCCAGCTCCCTGTTATCTCAGTAGAAACCCAGCTCCCTGTTATCTCAGTAGAAACCCAGCTCCCTGTTATCTCAGTAGAAACCCGGCTCCCTACATTATCTTAGTAGAAACCCAGCTCCCTACATTATCTCAGTAGAAACCCAGCTCCCTGTTATCTCAGTAGAAACCCAGCTCCCTGTTATCTCAGTAGAAACCCAGCTCCCTGTTATCTCAGTAGAAACCCAGCTCCCTGTTATCTCAGTAGAAACTCAGGCCCAGAGACCATATTAAACATAACACAAATATTTGCTATTTTACTTTTTATTACAAAACATTTTTCCAGTTGCTTTCGCACTCCGTTATGGGAATGATTTAGTCCTGCATGAGAGGGTCAGATGTACTGTGAGTTGCTATCCCTGGCCTTCCAGCAAGAGGTCCACGTAGGCCCCTGTCACCAGGCTGTCATCCCCGACACCGAGCTCCTTCATCAGGCTGCGAGCAATCGCCTCCCCCTCCTCAGGCCTCTGGTCCTCCCTCAGCACCACCTACACACACGAAAAATAGCTTTTAATACAAGATCTAGCCACACAGACACACCCCTTCCTCCCAGCCAGGTGAACCTACCTCCAGTTCCATGTAGTGGCCCAGACCCTCCACTGAGTCCAAATGAACCCTCGTCTGACCAACCAGGAACAGCCTCCTCTCCTTCCTCACCTCGCCCTTTACCCCTAGAGAATCAGCCAGCACAGTCTACACACACACACACACACACACACACACACACACACACACACACACACACACACACACACACACACACACACACACACACACACACACACACACACACACACACACACACACACACACCACACACACACACAGATTAATATACACCACCTCACGACGAACCTTTAAACGAATTATTCCCTCAGAGACTAGAGAGAGTAGAGAGTAGTGGTGTGGTAGAGAGTAGTGGTGGGGTAGAGAGTAGTGGTGTGGTAGAGAGTAGTGGTGGGGTAGAGAGAGTAGTGGTGTAGTAGAGAGTAGTGGTGTGGTAGAGAGAGTAGTGGTGTGGTAGAGAGAGTAGTGGTGTGGTAGAGAGAGTAGTGGTGGGGTAGAGAGAGTAGTGGTGGGGTAGAGAGAGTAGTGGTGTGGTAGAGAGAGTAGTGGTGTGGTAGAGAGAGTAGTGGTGTGGTAGAGAGAGTAGTGGTGTGGTAGAGAGTAGTGGTGTGGTAGAGAGAGTAGTGGTGTGGTAGAGAGAGTAGTGGTGGGGTAGAGAGAGTAGTGGTGTGGTAGAGAGAGTAGTGGTGTGGTAGAGAGTAGTGGTGTGGTAGAGAGAGTAGTGGTGTGGTAGAGAGAGTAGTGGTGTGGTAGAGAGAGTAGTGGTGTGGTAGAGAGAGTAGTGGTGTGGTAGAGAGTAGTGGTGTGGTAGAGAGAGTAGTGGTGGGGTAGAGAGAGTAGTGGTGTGGTAGAGAGAGTAGTGGTGTGGTAGAGAGTAGTGGTGTGGTAGAGAGAGTAGTGGTGTGGTAGAGAGAGTAGTGGTGTGGTAGAGAGAGTAGTGGTGGGGTAGAGAGAGTAGTGGTGTGGTAGAGAGAGTAGTGGTGTGGTAGAGAGTAGTGGTGTGGTAGAGAGAGTAGTGGTGGGGTAGAGAGAGTAGTGGTGTGGTAGAGAGAGTAGTGGTGGGGTAGAGAGAATAGCGGTGTGGTAGAGAGAGTAGCGGTGTGGTAGAGAGAGTAGCGGTGTGGTAGAGAGAGTAGCGGTGTGGTAGAGAGAGTAGTGGTGTGGTAGAGAGAGTAGTGGTGTGGTAGAGAGAGTAGTGGTGTGGTAGAGAGTAGCGGTGTGGTAGAGAGAGTAGCGGTGTGGTAGAGAGAGTAGCGGTGTGGTAGAGAGAGTAGCGGTGTGGTAGAGAGAGTAGTGGTGTGGTAGAGAGAGTAGTGGTGTGGTAGAGAGAGTAGTGGTGTGGTAGAGAGAGTAGTGGTGTGGTAGAGAGAGTAGTGGTGTGGTAGAGAGAGTAGTGGTGTGGTAGAGAGTAGTGGTGTGGTAGAGAGTAGTGGTGTGGTAGAGAGAGTAGCGGTGTGGTAGAGAGAGTAGCGGTGTGGTAGAGAGAGTAGCGGTGTGGTAGAGAGAGTAGCGGTGTGGTAGAGAGAGTAGCGGTGTGGTAGAGAGAGTAGCGGTGTGGTAGAGAGTAGCGGTGTGGTAGAGAGTAGCGGTGTGGTAGAGAGAGTAGTGGTGTGGTAGAGAGAGTAGTGGTGTGGTAGAGAGAGTAGCGGTGTGGTAGAGAGAGTAGTGGTGTGGTAGAGAGTAGTGGTGTGGTAGAGAGAGTAGCGGTGTGGTAGAGAGTAGTACCTTCCCGTGTGGCTCAGTTGGTAGAGCATGGTGTTTGCAACACCAGGGTTGTGGGTTCGATTCCCACGGGGGACCAGTACGGAAAAAAATGTATGCATTCACTACTGTAAGTCGCTCTGGATAAGAGCGTCTGCTAAATGACTAAAATGTAAAATGTAGTGGTGTGGTAGAGAGTAGTGGTGTGGTAGAGAGAGTAGTGGTGTGGTAGAGAGTAGTGGTGTGGTAGAGAGTAGTGGTGTGGTAGAGAGAGTAGCGGTGTGGTAGAGAGTAACGGTGTGGTAGAGAGAGTAGCGGTGTGGTAGAGAGAGTAGCGGTGTGGTAGAGAGTAGAGGTCGACCGTTTATGATTTTTCAACGCCGGTACCGATTATTGGAGGACCAAGGAAAGCCGATACCGATTAATCGGCCGATTTCTTTATTTGTAATTATGACAATTACAACAATACTGAATGAACACTTATTTTAAGTTAATATAATACATCAATAAAATCAATTTAGCCTCAAATAAACAATGAAACATGTTCAATTTGGTTTAAATAATGCAAAAACAAAGTGTTGGAGAAGAAAGTAAAAGTGCAATATGAGCCATGTGAGAAAGCTAACGTTTAAGTTCCTCGCTCAGAACATGAGAACATATGAAAGCTGGTGGTTCCTTTTAACATGAGTCTTCAATATTCCCAGGTAAGAAGTTTTAGGTTGTAGTTATTATAGGAATTATAGGACTATTTCTCTCTCTACGATTTGTATTTCATATACCTTTGACTATTGGATGTTCTTATAGGCACTTTAGTATTGCCAGTGTAACAGTATAGCTTCCGTCCCTCTCCTCGCTCCTACCTGGGCTCGAACCAGGAACACATCGACAACAGCCACCCTCGAAGCAGCGTTACCCATGCAGAGCAAGGGGAACAACTACTCCAAGTCTCAGAGCGAGTGACGTTTGAAACGCTATTAGCGCGCACCCCGCTAACTAGCTAGCCATTTCACATTGGTTACACCAGCCTAATCTCTGGAGTTGATAGGCTTGAAGTCATAAACAGCTCAATGCTTGAAGCACAGCGAAGAGCTGCTGGCAAACGCAGGAAAGTGCTGTTTGAATGAACGCTTACGAGCTGCTGCTGCCTACCACCGCTCAGTCAGACTGCTCTATCAAATATCAAATCAGACTTCATTTTAATATAATAAACACACAGAAATACGAGCCTTGGGTCATTAATATGGTCGAATCCGGAAACTATCATCTCGAAAACAAAACGTTTATTATTTCAGTGAAATACGGAACCGTTCCGTATTTCCTCTAACGGGTGGCATCCCTAAGTCTAAATATTCCTGTTACATTGCACAATCTTCAACGTTATGTCATAATTATGTACAATTCTGGCTAATTAATTACGCCTTTGTTAGGAATAAATGGACTTCACACAGTTCGCAATGAGCCAGGCGGCCAAACTGCTGTATAAACCCTGACTGCTTGCACAATGAGCCAGGCGGCCCAAACTGCTGTATAAACCCTGACTGCTTGCACAATGAGCCAGGCGGCCAAACTGCTGTATAAACCCTGACTGCTTGCACAATGAGCCAGGCGGCCAAACTGCTGTATAAACCCTGACTGCTTGCACAATGAGCCAGGCGGCCCAAACTGCTGTATAAACCCTGACTGCTTGCACAATGAGCCAGGCGGCCCAAACTGCTGTATAAACCCTGACTGCTTGCACAATGAGCCAGGCGGCCCAAACTGCTGTATATACCCTGACTGCTTGCACAATGAGCCAGGCGGCCAAACTGCTGTATAAACCCTGACTGCTTGCACAATGAGCCAGGCGGCCCAACTGCTGTATAAACCCTGACTGCTTGCACAATGAGCCAGGCGGCCCAAACTGCTGTATAAACCCTGACTGCTTGCACAATGAGCCAGGCGGCCCAACTGCTGTATAAACCCTGACTGCTTACACGGAACGCAAGAGAAGTGACAACTCCCCTAGTTATAAGACATTCATGTTAGCAGGCAATATTAACTAAATATGCAGGTTTAAAAATATATACTTGTGTATTGATTTTAAAGAAAGGCATTGATGTTTATGGTTGGGTACATTGGTGCAACGACAGTGCTTTTTTTCGCAAATGCGCTTGTTAAATCATCCCCCGTTTGTCGAAGTCGGCTGTGATTCGATGAGAAATTAACAGGCACCGCATCGATTATATGCAACGCAGGACAAGCTAGATAAACTAGTAATATCATCAACCATGTGTAGTTAACTAGTGATTATGTTAAGATTGATAGTTTTTTATAAGATCTGTTTAATGCTAGCTAGCAACTTACCTTGGCTTCTTGCTGCCCTCGCGTAACAGGTAGTCAGCCTGCCACGCAGGCTCCTCGTGGAGTGCAATGTAAGGCAGGTGGTTAGAGCGTTGGACTAGTAACCGGAAGGTTGCAAAAACGAATCCCGAGGTGACAAGGTAAAAATCTGTTGTTCTGCCCCTGAACAAGGCAGTTAACTTTTTAGTGACAGGGGGCAGTATTCGGAAATTCAGATGAATGACGTGCCCAAATTAAACTGCCTGCTACTCAGGCCCAGAAGGTAGGATATGCATATTATTAGTAGATTTGGATAGAAAACACTCTGAAGTTTCTAAAACTGTTTGAATGATGTCTGAGTATAACAGAACTCATATGGCAGGCAAAAACCTGAGAAAAAAATCCAACCAGGAAGTGGTTTGTAGTTTTTTCAGCTGATTGTCTTTCCAAACTACAGTGTCTGTGGGGTCATTTTGCACTTCCTAAGGCTTCCACTAGATGTCAACAGTCTTTAGAACCTTGTTTCATGCTTCTGCTGTTACTGGGCAGAGAATAAGAGCTGTCTCAAGCCTGGGACCAGTGAGTTGTTTACTGCGCTCTCACGCAGGCGCGCCCGTTCCTTCTTTTTCCTCTGTAATTAATACGCTATTGTCCGGTTGGAATATTATCGAAGATTTATGTTAAAAACACCCTAAGGATTGATTGTAAACAACGTTTGACATGTTTCTACGAACGGTAATGGAACTATTTGACTTTTCGTGTCTGGATTTACACTCGCCGTTATGCCTTTGGATAGTGATCTGAACGCGCGAACAAAACTGAGGTATTTGGACATAAATATGGAGTTTATCGAACAAAACAAACATTTCTTGTGGAAGTGGGAGTCCTGGGAGTGCATTCCGACGAAGATCAGCAAAGGTAAGTGAAGATTTATAATACTATTTCTGAGTTTAGTTCACTCCAGAACTTGGCGGGTAACTGTATAGCTTGCTTTGATGGCTGAGCTCTGTGGGTCCTGTGTAGTAGAGAGAGAGTAGTGTGGTAGTAGTGTGGTAGTAGGGACTCACTCTGAGCCCCTCTGGGTCCTGTGTAGTAGAGAGAGAGTAGTGTGGTAGTAGTGTGGTAGTAGGGACTCACCCTGAGCCCCTCTGGGTCCTGTGTAGTAGAGAGAGAGTAGTTGGACACCTTGGGCCCGTCACAATCTGGTCTCTCATAGAAGATCAGCTGACCACTCCCATCCTGCTGGACAAAGAAAACTTCAGTCCAATGCATGTGTGTGTGTGTGTGTTAACGTGTGTGTGTGTGTGTTAACGTGTGTGTGTGTGTGGGGTGTGTTTACGTGTGTGTGGTGTGTGTGTGTGTGTGTGTGTGTGTGTACCATCAGGTTGCGTAGTTTAAGCCGTCCGGTTCTGCAGTTGAAGAACGTGTCCTGCTGGCGGATTACTGTTCCCTCTGATTGGCTTAGCTGGCTGGCTCTCTCCGCCAATCGTGTCGCATTGCTCACCCTCGCCTTGATCTCCACGTTAGACGGCATCTCTGATCTGTACAGAGTTGGGGTTATATTGGAGTAATGGTAGGGTTATATTGGGGTTATATTGGGGTTATATTGCAGTTATGGTAGGGTTATATTGGGGTTATGGTAGGGTTATATTGGGGTTATATTGGGGTTATATTGGGGTTATGTTGGGGTTATGTTGGGGTTATATTGGGGTTATATTGGGGTTATATTGGGGTTATGTTAGGGTTATAGTGGGGTTATATTGGGGTTATGTTGGGGTTATATTGGGGTTATGTTGGGGTTATGTTGGGGTTATATTGGGGTTATATTGGGGTTATGGTAGGGTTATATTGGGGTTATGTTGGGGTTATATTGGGGTTATATTGGGGTTATATTGGGGTTATATTGGGGTTATGTTGGGGTTATGTTGGGGTTATATTGGGGTTATATTGGGGTTATATTGGGGTTATATTGGGGTTATATTGGGGTTATATTGGGGTTATGTTGGGGTTATATTGGGGTTATGTTGGGGTTATGTTGGGGTTATATTGGGGTTATATTGGGGTTATATTGGGGTTATATTGGGGTTATATTGGGGTTATATTGGGGTTATATGTTGGGGTTATGTTGGGGTTATATTGGGGTTATATTGGGGTTATATTGGGGTTATATTGGGGTTATATTGGGGTTATATTGGGGTTATATTGGGGTTATGTTGGGGTTATATTGGGGTTATGTTGGGGTTATATTGGGGTTATGGTAGGGTTATATTGGAGTTATATTGGGGTTATGTTGGGGTTATATTGGGGTTATATTGGGGTTATATTGGGGTTATATTGGGGTTATATTGGGGTTATGTTGGGTTTATATTGGGGTTATATTGGGGTTATGTTAGGGTTATATTGGGGTTATGTTGGGGTTATATTGGGGTTATAGTGGGGTTATGTTGGGGTTATATTGGGGTTATATTGGAGTAATGGTAGGGTTATATTGGGGTTATATTGGGGTTATGTTGGGGTTATATTGGGTTTATATTGGGGTTATATTGGGGTTATATTAGGGTTATATTGGGGTTCTATTGGGGTTCTATTGGGGTTATGTTAGGGTTATGTTGGGGTTAGAGGCCTATATCATCTGTACTGAGTTATGTTGGTCCACTGCTCATAATATAGGGTTGACTTGTTCCTGCTGGACAATATAATTCTTCCTTTTGTAACTAATATCACAGCATTGTTCTCTCAGACCACAGCCGTGACCAGCTAGCTATCCGCTTTCCGGACCCCACTGTGTCACAACGCGCCTGGTGACTTGACCCACTACTACTATCCTGTAACGCCTTTAAAAACAAAGACATATCAACTCACATTCATGTGTTTTTACAGATCCACTGCAGCCCTGACGTGTCTCACTCTACTGTGTGGGAGTCGTTAAAAACATATCTGAGGGGGACACAAATGATTTCATACACAGCGTATGACAACAAACATCGCACTAAAGGCTTATGGGAGCCATCTGAACTCATTCTAGATGTGGACAACAGAGATGCCTCTTCTACCTCTCCTGACCTCTACAGAGAGAGACTGCTACACCAATCGGAATCTGACAACCTGGAGCAGCTTCGGTTGAAGTCGAAGGCAGACATTTTGTGAACACGGAGAGAAAGCTAGCAAGTTGTTATCTCACCAGCTTCGACAATCCGCTGCTAGCAGCACCATACCTGAAATATGTGTTATAGCTGATTTAACTTCTACCAATCCCCCCCCCCAAAAAAATCATACATTTAAGCAATTCTACTCTGCTCTTTACTCGTCAGAGGCTCTTCCTGACACATCTCGTATGCCTGCGTTTCTAGACAATCTGGAAATCCCCTGCCTCAATTCAGATGAATAAACTAACATGGATGCCTCTAAGTGATGATGAAGCTACTCTGACAATCCAGTCCATGCAGAGCGGTAAAGATCCTGGGCCTGATGGCTTCCCTGTTGAGTTTTATAAAGCGTTCTCTTCTAAACTATTCCCTATCCTCAACTCGACGTACAATGACATCCTTTCTAGTTAGAAACGGCCCTAAACACTTATTACCCAGGAGACCATTTCAGTTCTGCTTAAAAAGGACAAGAATCCCCAGAGCATCCCAAACATGTTTAATCACAATGGAGGAGATGGCTGCTGTTTAACAGGCTCTTAACCAATGGTGCTGGAGGAGATGGCTGCTGTTTAACAGGCTCTTAACCAATGGTGCTGGAGGAGATGGCTGCTGTTTAACAGGCTCTTAACCAATGGTGCTGGAGGAGATGGCTGCTGTTTAACAGGCTCTTAACCAATGGTGCTATTGTGTGTGTTTGTGTTATTTGTAAGTTGTTTTGTCCATAATGTTTCTGCCACCGTCTCTTATGACTGAAAAGAGCTTCTGGATATCAGGACAGTGGTTTCTCACCCTGTACGAAGATTTACTTCAGACACCGGACAAGGCCCAAATCCCCGTCATTCGCATGAAGTAGTAACAGAGATATATAGGGGTCGTAGGTCGGGGTGCCTTGTAAGAATCCGACGGCGAGTGGGTAACCCACCTCTACCATCAGTCCTATTAGCCAACGTGCAATCATTGGGTAATAAATGTAATGAGCTCCGATCAAGACTATCCTACCAACGGGATATTAACTGTAACATCTTATGTTTCACCGAGTCGTGGCTGACATGGATAACATACAGCTGGGTGTACGCTGCATCGGCAAGATAGAACAGCTGCCTCCGGTAAGACAAGGGTTGACGGTCTGTGTCTATTTGGAAACAACAGCTGGTGCACGAAATCTAATATTAAGGAAGTCTCGAGGTTTTGCTCGCCTGAGGTAGAGTATCTCATGATAAGCTGTAGACCACACTATCTACCAAGAGGTAGAGTATCTCATGATAAGCTGTAGACCACACTATCTACCAAGAGGTAGAGTATCTCATGATAAGCTGTAGACCACACTATCTACCAAGAGAGTTCTCATCTATATTATTAGTAGCTCTATAAGGCCATAAGACCGCACTCAACCAGCTTTATAAGGCACTAAAACCCCGCTCAACTAACTCTATAAGGCCATAAGACCCCACTCAACCAACTCTACAAGGCCATAAGACCCCACTCAACCAACTCTACAAGGCCATAAGACCCCACTCAACCAACTCTACAAGGCCATAAGACCCCACTCAACCAACTCTACAAGGCACTAAGACCCCACTCAACCAACTCTACAAGGCACTAAGACCCCACTCAACCAACTCTACAAGGCACTAAGACCCCACTCAACCAACTCTACAAGGCCATAAGACCCCACTCAACCAACTCTACAAGGCCATAAGACCCCACTCAACCAGCTGTATAAGGCCATAAGACCCCACTCAACCAACTCTACAAGGCCATAAGACCACACTCAACCAACTCTATAAGGCCATAAGACCCCACTCAACCAACTCTACAAGGCCATAAGACCCCACTCAACCAACTCTATAAGGCCATAAGACCCCACTCAACCAACTCTACAAGGCCATAAGACCCCACTCAACCAACTCTACAAGGCCATAAGACCCCACTCAACCAACTCTACAAGGCCATAAGACCCCACTCAACCAACTCTACAAGGCCATAAGACCACACTCAACCAACTCTATAAGGCCATAAGACCCCACTCAACCAACTCTACAAGGCCATAAGACCCCACTCAACCAACTCTATAAGGCCATAAGACCCCACTCAACCAACTCTACAAGGCCATAAGACCCCACTCAACCAACTCTACAAGGCCATAAGACCCCACTCAACCAACTCTACAAGGCCATAAGACCCCACTCAACCAACTCTACAAGGCCATAAGACCCCACTCAACCAACTGTATAAGGCCATAAGACCCCACTCAACCAGCTGTATAAGGCACTAAGACCCCACTCAACCAACTCTATAAGGCCATAAGACCCCACTCAACCAACTGTACAAGGCCATAAGCAAACAAGAAAATGCTCCTCCAAAAGCGGCGCCCCTAGTGTCCGGGGACTTTAATGCAGGCAAATTTAAATCAGTTTTACCTCATTTCTATCAGCATGTCACATATGCAACCAGAGGAGAGAAAAAACCTCTAGCCCACCTTTACTCCACACAGAGATGCAAACAAAGCTCTCCCTCGCCCACCGCTTTCAAGCCTACCAGACGAGCTAAATGACTTCTATTCTCGCTTTGAGGCAAGCAACACTGAAGCATACATCACTGGGGCCAAGCTTCCTGACATCCAGGACCTCTATACCAGGCGGTGTCAGAGGAAGGCCCTAAAAATAGCCAGACTCCAGCCACCCCAGTCATCGACTGTTCTCTCTGCTGCCACACAGCAAGCGGTACCAGAGCGCCAAGTCTAGGTCCAAAGGACTTCTTAACAGCTTCTACCCCCAAGCCATAAGACTCCTGAACAGCTAATCAAATGGCTACTCGGACTATTCACATTGATCCCCCCCCCCACCCCCATTTTTATGCTGCTGTTACTCTGTTTATTATCTATGCATAGTCACTAACTCTACCTACATGTACAAATTACCTCAATTAGCCTGACTAGCCTGTGCCCCTGCCCATTGACACTGTACCGGTACCCCCTGTATATAGCCTCCACATTGACTCTGTACCGGTACCCCCTGTATATAGCCTCCACATTGACTCTGTACCGGTACCCCCTGTATATAGCCTCCACATTGACTCTGTACCGGTACCCCCTGTATATAGCCTCCACATTGACTCTGTACCGGTACCCCCTGTATATAGCCTCCACAGACTCTGTACCGGTACCCCCTGTATATAGCCTCCACATTGACTCTGTACCGGTACCCCCTGTATATAGCCTCCACATTGACTCTGTACCGGTACCCCCTGTATATAGCCTCCACATTGACTCTGTACCGGTACCCCCTGTATATAGCCTCCACATTGACTCTGTACCGGTACCCCCTGTATATAGCCTCCACATTGACTCTGTACCGGTACCCCCTGTATATAGCCTCCACATTGACTCTGTACCGGTACCCCCTGTATATAGCCTCCACAGACTCTGTACCGGTACCCCCTGTATATAGCCTCCACATTGACTCTGTACCGGTACCCCCTGTATATAGCCTCCACATTGACTCTGTACCGGTACCCCCTGTATATAGCCTCCACATTGACTCTGTACCGGTACCCCCTGTATATAGCCTCCACAGACTCTGTACCGGTACCCCCTGTATATAGCCTCCACATTGACTCTGTACCGGTACCCCCTGTATATAGCCTCCACATTGACTCTGTACCGGTACCCCCTGTATATAGCCTCCACATTGACTCTGTACCGGTACCCCCTGTATATAGCCTCCACATTGACTCTGTACCGGTACCCCCTGTATATAGCCTCCACAGACTCTGTACCGGTACCCCCTGTATATAGCCTCCACATTGACTCTGTACCGGTACCCCCTGTATATAGCCTCCACATTGACTCTGTACCGGTACCCCCTGTATATAGCCTCCACATTGACTCTGTACCGGTACCCCCGGAATATAGCCTCCACATTGACTCTGTACCGGTACCCCCTGTAGATAGCCTCCACATTGACTCTGTACCGTTACCCCCTGTATATAGCCTCCACATTGACTCTGTACCGGTACCCCCTGTATATAGCCTCCACATTGACTCTGTACCGGTACCCCCTGTATATAGCCTCCACATTGACTCTGTACCGGTACCCCCTGTATATAGCCTCCACATTGACTCTGTACCGGTACCCCCTGTATATAGCCTCCACATTGACTCTGTACCGTAACAACCTGTATATAGCCTCCACATTGACTCTGTACCGGTACCCCCTGTATATAGCCTCCACATTGACTCTGTACCGGTACCCCCTGTATATAGCCTCCACATTGACTCTGTACCGGTACCCCCTGTATATAGCCTCCACATTGACTCTGTACCGGTACCCCGGAATATAGCCTCCACATTGACTCTGTACCGGTACCCCCTGTATATAGCCTCCACATTGACTCAGTACCGGTACCCCCTGTATATAGCCTCCACATTGACTCTGTACCGGTACACCCTGTATATAGCCTCCACATTGACTCAGTACCGGTACCCCCTGTATATAGCCTCCACATTGACTCTGTACCGGTACCCCCTGTATATAGCCTCCACATTGACTCTGTACCGGTACCCCCAGTATATAGCCTCCACATTGACTCAGTACCGGTACCCCCTGTATATAGCCTCCACATTGACTCTGTACCGGTACCCCCTGTATATAGCCTCCACATTGACTCTGTACCGGTACCCCCTGTATATAGCCTCCACATTGACTCTGTACCGGTACCCCCTGTATATAGCCTCCACATTGACTCTGTACCGGTACCCCCTGTATATAGCCTCCACATTGACTCTGTACCGGTACCCCCGGAATATAGCCTCCACATTGACTCTGTACCGGTACCCCCTGTATATAGCCTCCACATTGACTCAGTACCGGTACCCCCTGTATATAGCCTCCACATTGACTCTGTACCGGTACCCCCTGTATATAGCCTCCACATTGACTCAGTACCGGTACCCCCCTGTATATAGCCTCCACATTGACTCTGTACCGGTACCCCCTGTATATAGCCTCCACATTGACTCTGTACCGGTACCCCCTGTATATAGCCTCCACATTGACTCTGTACCGGTACCCCCTGTATATAGCCTCCACATTGACTCTGTACCGGTACCCCCTGTATATAGCCTCCACATTGACTCTGTACCGGTACCCCCTGTATATAGCCTCCACATTGACTCTGTACCGGTACCCCCTGTATATAGCCTCCACATTGACCCTGTACCGGGACCCCCTGTATATAGCCTCCACATTGACTCTGTACCGGTACCCCCTGTATATAGCCTCCACATTGACTCTGTACCGGTACCCCCTGTATATAGCCTCCACATTGACTCTGTACCGGTACCCCCTGTATATAGCCTCCACATTGACTCTGTACCGGTACCCCCTGTATATAGCCTCCACATTGACTCTGTACCGGTACCCCGGAATATAGCCTCCACATTGACTCTGTACCGGTACCCCCTGTATATAGCCTCCACATTGACTCTGTACCGGTACCCCCTGTATATAGCCTCCACATTGACTCTGTACCGGTACCCCCCTGTATATAGCCTCCACATTGACTCTGTACCGGTACCCCCTGTATATAGCCTCCACATTGACTCTGTACCGGTACCCCCTGTATATAGCCTCCACATTGACTCTGTACCGGTACCCCCTGTATATAGCCTCCACATTGACTCTGTACCGTAACAACCTGTATATAGCCTCCACATTGACTCTGTACCGGTACCCCCTGTATATAGCCTCCACATTGACTCTGTACCGGTACCCCCTGTATATAGCCTCCACATTGACTCTGTACCGGTACCCCCTGTATATAGCCTCCACATTGACTCTGTACCGGTACCCCCGGAATATAGCCTCCACATTGACTCTGTACCGGTACCCCCTGTATATAGCCTCCACATTGACTCAGTACCGGTACCCCCTGTATATAGCCTCCACATTGACTCTGTACCGGTACACCCTGTATATAGCCTCCACATTGACTCAGTACCGGTACCCCCTGTATATAGCCTCCACATTGACTCTGTACCGGTACCCCCTGTATATAGCCTCCACATTGACTCTGTACCGGTACCCCCAGTATATAGCCTCCACATTGACTCAGTACCGGTACCCCCTGTATATAGCCTCCACATTGACTCTGTACCGGTACCCCCTGTATATAGCCTCCACATTGACTCTGTACCGGTACCCCCTGTATATAGCCTCCACATTGACTCTGTACCGGTACCCCCTGTATATAGCCTCCACATTGACTCTGTACCGGTACCCCCTGTATATAGCCTCCACATTGACTCTGTACCGGTACCCCCGGAATATAGCCTCCACATTGACTCTGTACCGGTACCCCCTGTATATAGCCTCCACATTGACTCAGTACCGGTACCCCCTGTATATAGCCTCCACATTGACTCTGTACCGGTACCCCCTGTATATAGCCTCCACATTGACTCAGTACCGGTACCCCCTGTATATAGCCTCCACATTGACTCTGTACCGGTACCCCCTGTATATAGCCTCCACATTGACTCTGTACCGGTACCCCCTGTATATAGCCTCCACATTGACTCTGTACCGGTACCCCCTGTATATAGCCTCCACATTGACTCTGTACCGGTACCCCCTGTATATAGCCTCCACATTGACTCTGTACCGGTACCCCCCTGTATATAGCCTCCACATTGACTCTGTACCGGTACCCCCTGTATATAGCCTCCACATTGACCCTGTACCGGGACCCCCTGTATATAGCCTCCACATTGACTCTGTACCGGTACCCCCTGTATATAGCCTCCACATTGACTCTGTACCGGTACCCCCTGTATATAGCCTCCACATTGACTCTGTACCGGTACCCCCTGTATATAGCCTCCACATTGACTCTGTACCGGTTCCCCCTGTATATAGCCCCCACATTGACTCTGTACCGGTACACCCTGTATATAGCCCCCACATTGACTCTGTACCGGTACACCCTGTATATAGCCTCCACATTGACTCTGTACCGGTACCCCCTGTATATAGCCTCCACATTGACTCTGTACCGGTACCCCCTGTATATAGCCTCCACATTGACTCTGTACCGGTACCCCTTGTATATAGCCTCCACATTGACTCTGTACCGGTACCCCCTGTATATAGCCTCCACATTGACTCTGTACCGGTACCCCCCTGTATATAGCCTCCACATTGACTCTGTACCGGTACCCCCTGTATATAGCCTCCACATTGACTCTGTACCGGTACCCCGGTATATAGCCTCCACATTGACTCTGTACCGGTACCCCCTGTATATAGCCTCCACATTGACTCTGTACCGGTACCCCCTGTATATAGCCTCCACATTGACTCTGTACCGGTACCCCCTGTATATAGCCTCCACATTGACTCTGTACCGGTACCCCCTGTATATAGCCTCCACATTGACTCAGTACCGTAATACCCTGTATATAGCCTCCACATTGACTCTGTACCGGTACCCCCTGTATATAGCCTCCACATTGACTCAGTACCGTAATACCCTGTATATAGCCTCCACATTGACTCTGTACCGGTACCCCCTGTATATAGCCTCCACATTGACTCTGTACCGTAATACCCTGTATATAGCCTCCACATTGACTCTGTACCGGTACCCCCTGTATATAGCCTCCACATTGACTCTGTACCGGTACCCCCCTGTATATAGCCTCCACATTGACTCTGTACCGGTACCCCCTGTATATAGCCTCCACATTGACTCTGTACCGGTACCCCCTGTATATAGCCTCCACATTGACTCTGTACCGGTTCCCCCTGTATATAGCCTCCACATTGACTCTGTACCGGTTCCCCCTGTATATAGCCTCCACATTGATTCTGTACCGGTACCCCCCTGTATATAGCCTCCACATTGACTCTGTACCGGTACCCCCTGTATATAGTCTCCACATTGACTCTGTACCGGTACCCCCCTGTATATAGCCTCCACATTGACTCTGTACCGGTACCCCCTGTATATAGCCTCCACATTGACTCTGTACCGGTACCCCCTGTATATAGCCTCCACATTGACTCTGTACCGGTACCCCCTGTATATAGCCTCCACATTGACTCTGTACCGGTACCCCCTGTATATAGCCTCCACATTGACTCTGTACCGGTACCCCCCTGTATATAGCCTCCACATTGACTCTGTACCGGTACCCCCTGTATATAGCCTCCACACTGACTCTGTCCGGTACCCCCTGTATATAGCCTCCACATTGACTCTGTACCGGTACCCCCTGTATATAGCCTCCACATTGACTCTGTACCGGTACCCCTTGTATATAGCCTCCACATTGACTCTGTACCGGTACCCCCTGTATATAGCCTCCACATTGACTCTGTACCGGTACCCCCTGTATATAGCCTCCACATTGACTCTGTACCGGTACCCCCTGTATATAGCCTCCACATTGACTCTGTACCGGTACCCCCTGTATATAGCCTCCACATTGACTCTGTACCGGTACCCCCTGTATATAGCCTCCACATTGACTCTGTACCGGTACCCCCTGTATATAGCCTCCACATTGACTCTGTACCGGTACCCCCTGTATATAGCCTCCACATTGACTCTGTACCGGTACCCCCTGTATATAGCCTCCACATTGACTCTGTACCGGTACCCCCTATATAAAGCCTCGCTACTGTTATTTTACTGATGCTCTTTAATTATTTGTTATTTTTCTATTTTCATTTATTTGTTTACTTCAGTTTATTTAGTAAATACTTTAACACTCTTAACTGCATTGTTGGTTAAGGGCTTGTAAAGTAAGCATTTCACGGTAAGGTCTACACCTGTTGTATTCGGCGCATGTGACAGATTACATTTGATTTGTTGAAAGGGCGACATGTCCGGTGAGTATGCAGCCATGGAAGAACTGAGACATTCAGCTTCCAGGAATTGTTTACAGATCCTTGCGGTATGAGGCTGTGTGTTATCACGCTGACACATGAGGAGATGGCGGCAGATGAACGGCACCACAATGGGCCTCAGGATCTCGTCACTTGAGACATCTGCAAATTTTAAAGTGGCGTTTTATTGTCCCCAGCACAAGGTGCACCTGTGTTAGGATAATGCTTCTTGATATGCCACACCTTTCAGATGGATGGATTATCTTGGCAAAGGAGAAATGCTCGCAAACAGAGATGTAAACACATTTCTGCACAAAATTAGAAACATCCGTTTTTTTTGTGCGAATGGATAAAAGTTGGGATATTTTATTTCAGCTCGTGAAACATGGGACCGAAACATTCCATGTAGCATGTATATTTTGGTTCAGTGTCCATAACTGGAGTGGATGAAATACATACAATCCAATCAGGGCCGTTCTGCCGACCTAGGAGAGACTAAACTGGCAACCGAATGTGCTCACTGCAAAACTACAATAGTCCCAGGAAGCAAATGACATTGAAATGACAGAAAATACATATCTTCCAGCCGTTAAAGTTTAGGCTCTGAATGAAAAGTGAAGACATAATTTACAGGACATTGAAAAGGAGTCTTTTCCGGATGTTGATGTCACGTCCTGACCAGTATAAGGGGTTAATTGTTATTGTAGTTTGGTCAGGACGTGGCAGATGGGTATTTGTTTTATGTGGTTCGGGGTGGTGGTTTGTTTAGTGGGGCATTTGATTTGTGTATTTCCGGGGGGGTTTTGGGCACTGTTTTTGTATTCATGTATTTCTATGTTTGGTCTGGTGAGTCTGGTTCTATGTTTGGTTAGTTGGGGTGGGGACTCTCAATTGAAGACAGGTGTTGTCTATTTGCCTTTGATTGAGAGTCCTATATATTAGGGGGTGTTTGTCATTTGTGGGGGATTGTTTCTTGTTTTGCCTGTTTCTCGTCTAGCGTGAGTGAGCCTTACAAGACTGTTGTGTTGATCGTGAGTTCGTTGTTTGTTATTTTGGTGTTCATATTTGGAGTAAATAAAACGTCAACATCCACAATCCTGCTGCATTTTGGTCCTCCTTTCCCAACGACCACCGGGACAGTTGAAATCAGGCTGATTTTCAGTTCTGAAAGTCTATGAATTAAATATTTTTAACATCTGTTTGTGCCAAATCAGGGATGATCCAGACCTGAACCAAACACAGGCATCTGTCCCTGCTAACTGAGGTGGAGCCTATAGCGTAGCCTATAGTGGAGCCTATATAGCGTAGCCTATAGCGTAGCCTATAGCGTAGCCTATAGCGGAGCCTATAGCGTTGCCTATAGCGTAGCCTATAGCGGAGCCTATAGCGGAGCCTATAGCGTTGCCTATAGCGTAGCCTATAGCGTAGCCTATAGCGTTGCCTATAGCGTTGCCTATAGCGTAGCCTATAGCGTAGCCTATAGCGTTGCCTATAGCGTAGCCTATAGCGGAGCCTATAGCGGAGCCTATAGCGTTGCCTATAGCGTAGCCTATAGCGTAGCCCATTGCGGAGCCTATAGCGTAGCCTATAGCGTAGCCTATATTGTAGCCTATAGCGTAGCCTATAGCGTAGCCTATATAGCGTAGCCTATAGCGTTGCCTACAGCGTAGCCTATAGCGTTGCCTATAGCGGAGCCTATATAGCGTAGCCTATAGCGTAGCCTATAGCGTAGCCTAAATGTAATTGTATGAATGCCTATCTGTGCTAAGCCTACCACCTGTAAAACACCAACAACAACAACGAGGTCTGGCCAGGACCAATAAAAGACTTTCCCTCGTGCTTACTGGGGTGCAGCCTACCATGTCGCCCTCAATGGAACTTTATGAACGCCCATCCATGTGGTAGGCCACCATTTGGAAAACAGGACTAATCAACTTGGCTATTTAAGCTCTGAATATCAGCTACCCAACTTTATCAGGAGCTCTTCAGCCGATTTGTAATGTTTACACAGCGGGAAATAGTATTTTCCATTTCGCCATGATCAGCTTGTCAAATTGAAGGATACAAACTGAAACCACTGATCAATGAGGTGAAACTCCAAGACAACAGTTGTGATTGTCTACAATGAGGTGAGGCGTTACGCCTCCAACAATACTCTGGAGAGGAGCGCGGCAGCGTTACGTCTAGAACAATACTCTGGAGAGGAGCGCTGCAGCGTTACGTCTAGAACAATACTCTGGAGAGGAGCGCGGCAGCGTTACGTCTAGAACAATACTCTGGAGAGGAGCGCGGCAGCGTTACGTCTAGAACAATACTCTGGAGAGGAGCGCAGCAGCGTTACGTCTCCAACAATACTCTGGAGAGGAGCGCTGCAGCGTTACGTCTCCAACAATACTCTGGAGAGGAGCGCTGCAGCGTTACGTCTCCAACAATACTCTGGAGAGGAGCGCGGCAGCGTTACGTCTAGAACAATACTCTGGAGAGGAGCGCGGCAGCGTTACGTCTAGAACAATACTCTGGAGAGGAGCGCTGCAGCGTTACGCCTCCAACAATACTCTGGAGAGGAGCGCGGCAGCGTTACGCCTCCAACAATACTCTGGAGAGGAGCGCAGCAGCGTTACGTCTAGAACAATACTCTGGAGAGGAGCGCTGCAGCGTTACGTCTCCAACAATACTCTGGAGAGGAGCGCTGCAGCGTTACGTCTAGAACAATACTCTGGAGAGGAGCGCGGCAGCGTTACGTCTAGAACAATACTCTGGAGAGGAGCGCGGCAGCGTTACGCCTCCTACAATACTCTGGAGAGGAGCGCGGCGGCGTTACGCCTCCAACAATACTCTGGAGAGGAGCGCGGCAGCGTTACGTCTAGAACAATACTCTGGAGAGGAGCGCGGCAGCGTTACGCCTCCAACAATACTCTGGAGAGGAGCGCAGCAGCGTTACGTCTAGAACAATACTCTGGAGAGGAGCGCTGCAGCGTTACGTCTCCAACAATACTCTGGAGAGGAGCGCTGCAGCGTTACGTCTAGAACAATACTCTGGAGAGGAGCGCGGCAGCGTTACGTCTAGAACAATACTCTGGAGAGGAGCGCGGCAGCGTTACGCCTCCAACAATACTCTGGAGAGGAGCGCAGCAGCGTTACGTCTAGAACAATACTCTGGAGAGGAGCGCTGCAGCGTTACGTCTCCAACAATACTCTGGAGAGGAGCGCTGCAGCGTTACGTCTAGAACAATACTCTGGAGAGGAGCGCGGCAGCGTTACGTCTAGAACAATACTCTGGAGAGGAGCGCGGCAGCGTTACGCCTCCAACAATACTCTGGAGAGGAGCGCGGCAGCGTTACGCCTCCAACAATACTCTGGAGAGGAGCGCGGCAGCGTTACGTCTAGAACAATACTCTGGAGAGGAGCGCGGCAGCGTTACGCCTCCAACAATACTCTGGAGAGGAGCGCAGCAGCGTTACGTCTAGAACAGTACTCTGGAGAGGAGCGCGGCAGCGTTACGTCTAGAACAATACTCTGGAGAGGAGCGCGGCAGCGTTACGTCTAGAACAATACTCTGGAGAGGAGCGCAGCAGCGTTACGCCTAGAACAATACTCTGGAGAGGAGCGCGGCGGCGTTACGTCTAGAACAATACTCTGGAGAGGAGCGCTGCAGCGTTACGTCTCCAACAATACTCTGGAGAGGAGCGCGGCAGCGTTACGCCTCCTACAATACTCTGGAGAGGAGCGCGGCAGCGTTACGCCTCCAACAATACTCTGGAGAGGAGCGCGGCGGGGTTACGTCTAGAACAATACTCTGGAGAGGAGCGCGGCAGCGTTACGTCTAGAACAATACTCTGGAGAGGAGCGCGGCGGCGTTACGCCTCCAACAATACTCTGGAGAGGAGCGCGGCAGCGTTACGTCTAGAACAATACTCTGGAGAGGAGCGCGGCAGCGTTAAGTCTAGAACAATACTCTGGAGAGGAGCGCGGCGGCGTTACGCCTCCAACAATACTCTGGAGAGGAGCGCGGCAGCGTTACGCCTCCAACAATACTCTGGAGAGGAGCGCTGCAGCGTTACGTCTCCAACAATACTCTGGAGAGGAGCGCGGCAGCGTTACGTCTCCAACAATACTCTGGAGAGGAGCGCGGCAGCGTTACGTCTAGAACAATACTCTGGAGAGGAGCGCTGCAGCGTTACATCTAGAACAATACTCTGGAGAGGAGCGCAGCAGCTTTACGTCTAGAACAATACTCTGGAGAGGAGCGCTGCAGCGTTACGTCTCCAACAATACTCTGGAGAGGAGCGCGGCAGCGTTACGTCTAGAACAATACTCTGGAGAGGAGCGCGGCAGCGTTCGTCTAGAACAATACTCTGGAGAGGAGCGCTGCAGCGTTACGCCTCCAACAATACTCTGGAGAGGAGCGCGGCAGCGTTACGCCTCCAACAATACTCTGGAGAGGAGCGCGGCAGCGTTACGCCTCCAACAATACTCTGGAGAGGAGCGCGGCAGCGATACGTCTAGAACAATACTCTGGAGAGGAGCGCTGCAGCGTTACGTCTAGAACAATACTCTGGAGAGGAGCGCTGCAGCGTTACGTCTAGAACAATACTCTGGAGAGGAGCGCGGCAGCGATACGTCTAGAACAATACTCTGGAGAGGAGCGCTGCAGCGTTACGTCTAGAACAATACTCTGGAGAGGAGCACGGCAGCGTTACGTCTAGAACAATACTCTCGAGAGGAGCGCGGCAGCGTTACGTCTAGAACAATACTCTGGAGAGGAGTGGACATTATTATCACAAAGCGGTATCAACGCTCACCTAAAAAGCCAATGTGCCTGCCACTGGTTGAATGAAACTGTCACTGGTTTCGGGCATTTGGAGGTGCGTCTTGGTCAGTTAAGCTCAGAAAATGCCGCCGTGAATACAATGAATGGTGAGCTTCTCTAATGTACTGTAGCTAGCTAGCCTAACCCTAATGTACTGTAGCTAGCTAGCCCTAACCCTAATGTACTGTAGCTAGCTAACCCTAATGTACTGTAGCTAGCTAACCCTGACCCTAATGTACTGTAGCTAGCTAGCCCTAATGTACTGTAGCTAGCTAACCCTAACCCTAATGTACTGTAGCTAGCTAACCCTAACCCTAATGTTCTGTAGCTAGCTAGCCCTAACCCTAATGTACTGTAGCTAGCTAACCCTGACCCTAATGTACTGTAGCTAGCTAGCCCTAATGTACTGTAGCTAGCTAACCCTAATGAACTGTAGCTAGCTAGCCCTAACCCTAATGTACTGTAGCTAGCTAGCCCTAACCCTAATGTACTGTAGCTAGCTAGCCCTAACCCTAATGTACTGTAGCTAGCTAACCCTAATGTACTGTAGCTAGCTAACCCTAACCCTAATGTACTGTAGCTAGCTAGCCCTAACGTACTGTAGCTAGCTAACCCTGACCCTAATGTACTGTAGCTAGCTAGCCTAACCCTAATGTACTGTAGCTAGCTAGCCTAACCCTGACCCTAATGTACTGTAGCTAGCTAGCCCTAATGTACTGTAGCTAGCTAGCCTAACCCTGACCCTAATGTACTGTAGCAAGCTAACCCTAATGTACTGTAGCTAGCTAGCCCTAACCCTAATGTACTGTAGCTAGCTAGCCCTAACCCTAATGTACTGTAGCTAGCTAGCTCTAACCCTAATGTACTGTAGCTAGCTAGCCCTAACCCTAATGTACTGTAGCTAGCTAGCCTAACCCTGACCCTAATGTACTGTAGCTAGCTAGCCTAACCCTAATGTACTGTAGCTAGCTAACCCTAACCCTAATGTACTGTAGCTAGCTAGCCCTAACCCTAATGTACTGTAGCTAGCTAGCCCTAACCCTAATGTACTGTAGCTAGCTAGCTCTAACCCTAATGTACTGTAGCTAGCTAGCCCTAACCCTAATGTACTGTAGCTAGCTAGCCTAACCCTGACCCTAATGTACTGTAGCTAGCTAGCCTAACCCTAATGTACTGTAGCTAGCTAGCCCTAACCCTAATGTACTGTAGCTAGCTAGCCCTAACCCTAATGTACTGTAGCTAGCTAGCCCTAACCCTAATGTACTGTAGCTAGCTAGCCTAACCCTAATGTACTGTAGCTAGCTAGCCTAACCCTAATGTACTGTAGCTAGCCTAACCCTAATGTACTGTAGCTAGCTAACCCTAATGTACTGTAGCTAGCCAAACCCTAATGTACTGTAGCTAGCTAGCCCTAACCCTAATGTACTATAGGTAGCTAGCCTAACCCTGACCCTAATGTACTGTAGCTAGCTAACCCTAATGTACTGTAGCTAGCCTAACCCTAATGTACTGTAGCTTGCTAGCCTAACCCTAATGTACTGTAGCTAGCTAGCCCTAACCCTAATGTACTGTAGCTAGCTAGCCTAACCCTAATGTACTGTAGCTAGCTAGCCTAACCCTGACCCTAATGTACTGTAGCTAGCTAGCCTAACCCTAATGTACTGTAGCTAGCTAGCCCTAACCCTAATGTACTGTAGCTAGCTAGCCCTAACCCTAATGTACTGTAGCTAGCTAGCCCTAACCCTAATGTACTGTAGCTAGCTAGCCTAACCCTAATGTACTGTAGCTAGCTAGCCTAACCCTAATGTACTGTAGCTAGCCTAACCCTAATGTACTGTAGCTAGCTAACCCTAATGTACTGTAGCTAGCCTAACCCTAATGTACTGTAGCTAGCTAGCCCTAACCCTAATGTACTATAGGTAGCTAGCCTAACCCTGACCCTAATGTACTGTAGCTAGCTAACCCTAATGTACTGTAGCTAGCCTAACCCTAATGTACTGTAGCTTGCTAGCCTAACCCTAATGTACTGTAGCTAGCTAGCCCTAACCCTAATGTACTGTAGCTAGCTAGCCTAACCCTAATGTACTGTAGCTAGCTAGCCCTAACCCTAATGTACTGTAGCTAGCTAGCCCTAACCCTAATGTACTGTAGCTAGCTAGCCTAACCCTAATGTACTGTAGCTAGCTAGCCTAACCCTAATGTACTGTAGCTAGCTAGCTAACCCTAATGTACTGGAGCTAGCTAGCCCTGACCCTAATGTACTGTAGCTAGCTAGCCCTGACCCTAATGTACTGTAGCTAGCTAGCCCTGACCCTAATGTACTGTAGCTAGCTAGCCTAACCCTAATGTACTGTAGCTAACTAGCCCTAATGTACTGTAGCTAGCCTAACCCTAATGTACTGTAGCTTGCTAGCCTAACCCTAATGTACTGTAGCTAGCTAGCCCTAACCCTAATGTACTGTAGCTAGCTAGCCTAACCCTAATGTACTGTAGCTAGCTAGCCCTAACCCTAATGTACTGTAGCTAGCTAGCCCTAACCCTAATGTACTGTAGCTAGCTAGCCTAACCCTAATGTACTGTAGCTAGCTAGCCTAACCCTAATGTACTGTAGCTAGCTAGCTAACCCTAATGTACTGGAGCTAGCTAGCCCTGACCCTAATGTACTGTAGCTAGCTAGCCCTGACCCTAATGTACTGTAGCTAGCTAGCCCTGACCCTAATGTACTGTAGCTAGCTAGCCTAACCCTAATGTACTGTAGCTAACTAGCCCTAATGTACTGTAGCTAGCTAACCCTAATGTACTGTAGCTAGCTAGCCTAACCCTAATGTACTGTAGCTAGCTAGCCTAACCCTAATGTACTGTAGCTAGCTAGCCTAACCCTAATGTACTGTAGCTAGCTAACTAACCCTAACACTGCACCACTCGGTAGAAAACTCTTTCAGCTGAATAATATTTCCATCAAAAAGGTTCGCTAGCAACACGGTGTTTGAATACACTATCAAAAGTACATGAAGTTTTACTTGTTGTAAACGTTTATACCATATGAGCATTCGGCCACCGGTGAACACATACCTGAAAACAGACTGAGGGAAAACTCCCGCTGCTGACCTGAAGGTACTGCAGCCAGGCGAGAGCAATACACCACAGAGCAATCGATACTCACACTCTACGGATATGGAAAAATAACTCTAACTAATGAAAGGATTTAGGTGGTAATACACAAGACAATATTACTCCTCGCTATGCCTCTGAATTACATAGTGCTTCCATTACTCCATCCCCATCCCTCAGCTTTTTACCGACCCAGGGGTGGGGAGGACCGATATTATTGTCTCTACTGCTGAATGCTGCTTTTAGGTGCATGTCGCCACCTACCGTGCTGGAGTGTGTGGTCAATCACGGTTTCCATTAGCTCTACATAGATATAGAAAATACAAACATACACCTTCCTTCAACTGCCTACATTCTCCTACCTACATTCTCCTGCCTACATTCTACTACCTACATTCTCCTGCCTACATTCTCCTGCCTACATTCTCCTGCCTACATTCTCCTGCCTACATTCTCCTACCTACATTATCCTGCCTACATTCTCCTACCGACATTCTCCAACCTACATTATCCAACCTACATTCTCCTACCTACATTATCCAACCTACATGCTCCTACCTACATTATCCAACCTACATTATCCAACCTACATTCTCCTACCTACATTATCCAACCTACATTCTCCTACCTACATTCTCCTACCTACATTATCCAACCTACATTCTCCTACCTACATTATCCAACCTACATTCTCCTACCTACATTATCCAACCTACATTCTCCTGCCTACATTCTCCTGCCTACATTATCCAACCTACATTATCCAACCTACATTCTCCTGCCTACATTCTCCTACCTACATTATCCAATCTACATTCTCCAACCTACATTATCCAACCTACATTCTCCTACCTACATTATCCAACCTACATTCTCCTGCCTACATTATCCAACCTACATTCTCCTACCTACATTATCCTGCCTACATTATCCAACCTACATTATCCAACCTACATTCTCCTGCCTACATTATCCAACCTACATTCTCCTACCTACATTATCCTACCTACATTATCCAACCTACATTATCCAATCTACATTCTCCTGCCTACATTATCCTACCTACATTCTCCTACCTACATTCTCCTACCTACATTCTACTACCTACATTATCCAACCTACATTATCCAACCTACATTCTCCTACCTACATTATCCAACCTACATTATGCAACCTACATTCTCCTACCTACATTATCCTACCTACATTATCCTACCTACATTCTCCTACCTACATTATCCAACCTACATTCTCCTGCCTACATTCTCCTGCCTACATTATCCTACCTACATTATCCAACCTACATTCTCCTACCTACATTATCCAACCTACATTCTCCTACCTACATTATCCAACCTACATTCTCCTACCTACATTATCCAACCTACATTATCCTACCTACATTATCCAACCTACATTCTCCTACCTACATTATCCAACCTACATTATCCTACCTACATTATCCAACCTACATTCTCCTAGCTACATTATCCAACCTACATTATCCTACCTACATTATCCAACCTACATTATCCTGCCTACATTATCCTACCTACATTCTCCTGCCTACATTATCCAACCTTCATTATCCTACCTACATTATCCTACCTACATTATCCTACCTACATTATCCTACCTACATTATCCTGCCTACATTATCCAACCTACATTATCCTACCTACATTATCCTACCTACATTATCCTACCTACATTATCCTACCTACATTATGCTGCCTAACTCTGTACTGTAACGAACCCCTTGAAGCGAGTGTATCACCCTGTGCTCTATATTTGACTTTTATTTTACAAGCTTTCAAACCTCACTGTATATTTGACAGTTTATTGTGATTTTTTTTTATTTTGAGTTTTTTTGTTTCCTTCTCTGTTTTTACCAGCAAAGGGGCTTATGGGAAACGGGAGCGAGAGAAAAAAGAAAAAATAACTTTTTTGTTAAGTTGAAGCGTCCAATCAACAACATCAGCCCCTAGCTGGAAAGAGAACAAGATATTTACTGTGTTTCAATATTGGACCCCCATTTCTAGGCTGTCATTGAAAATAAGAATGTGTTCTTAATCTGACTTGCCTACTTAAATAAAGGTGTAAAAATATATATACACACTATATATATATATATTGGCAAATCGGTGTCCAAAAATACAGATTACCGATTGTTATGAAAACTTGAAATCGGCCCTAAAAAAATCGGCCATTCCGATTAATCGGTTGACCTCTAAATGGAACCGATTTTTTAAATATTATAGTATGCTTACTGTGTATTTCAGATTTCTTACTCCATTGCTGGGTTTTGAGTTTGCAAGAAAGGCATTTCACTGTACTTGTGCATGTGACATTAAAACACCTATGGACATAACTAAAGGTACTTTCCCATCGTCTAAAAGTATTAAGGACGGCTGTCTGATTTACGGTTGATTCAAGCATGTTTGTAAGGATTTGATACCCATATACTGCATAGTAGAGTGAATTCAGCTGTGTTGATACAGCGTTATATTGATATTTGGATATTTCAATTGGCATATGTGCTAATGTGCCTTTCTCCCAAGTTGTCACGAGAATTTTGCTATCTCAATGGTTGAACTCAACTATCACTCAAGCTTTGTCTATTTCCCAGAGGTCGGAAATCTCCGGTTAATAAAGAATTAGACAAAGTCTCAGATTCTGCAATAGATCAGTCCTTTATTCAGAGAGCGCTCTGACTTCAAAATGAGAACACAATCTTTTTATAGCACACACACACACACACACACACACACACACACACACGAACTCACATCAGTAGAAACTCCACCTCTCTTTAGGTGGGCTGTATTTTTCCAAAGTTCACATATATTGTTTATCACCCTTCTGCAACACGTTTCATCATCTTCTGCAAGCCTAGCCATTTCTAACAGTTTTTCTCCTCCCTAGGGTGGGGAGGCCTCTTTCCAGTTATTAGTTTCAACGTTATCACAAGTCGACAGTTCAGTTGTCCTTGAATGTCGCAACTATACCCAGCTCATATTGCGAAATAGTAAAACAATGGCCTAGTCACACACATTATTGAATTATGACTCTTAACACATTTCATACAATTATATGGTTTCAGGGTGGATACTTTAGTCATTATCTTAAACATACAAATTATTCTATCACAAGTTCACTGTAAATTAAATTTAAAATGGCAGTCAGTCACCTCTCCTTCAATTTTAGGAGAGTTAGAGAAGCAGATTAAATGTTTTCAACACGAAATTCAAGAGCTTAAGGAAATTAAATGGAGACTACAGAGAGACATCGCCTAGAGGAACAAATTCAAGCTGTAAATGACCAAGATCAACTTCAAGATGTCTACGAGGAACCTCAAGGCCTTCAAAGCTCTGTCCGACCAAAGATCCCGACATACAAAATGCATTGCAAAGAGAAGAGGCACAGAAAAATGAATAAAAAGACTCATCTCCATGTATGACCAATGGAAGATCCAAGCCCGCAAAGCAAGAGAGCAGCTAAAGTCAGACGTTAGAGCACCAGCTGGCATTTCTGATCCACGGAATTGGAGAAAGGAAAAGGATGATGTCATGAGCGTCTATCTTGAAATTCGAGATCACATCACACCGTCAACTGAGTTAAGGCGTCTTGTTGACCCATGTGAGGCAGTTACAGCAGATTTACTTGATCCGACTACGCTCGCTCCATTTACAGATCTACTGTCTCACAAATGAATCACAAGCCCAGAGTTCAGTCCAGCCATCACTCCATGGCCTTATATATGGCAGCCAAACGTGCAGACGCAGCAGCGGAGCTGCCAGGAAGTTGAGGAGGAAGTGTTGCTGGAGGAAAATAAACAAAAAGGAAACAATGGAAGGATCTTGAAGCTCAGAAATGTGAGTTGGAGACAGAGAGACGTAAGGGCAGCTGGGGTTTTGGAGGCCTACAACCAGGAGGTAGTACGGGAAACTAGCTTCCAAACTGGGGTTTTGGAGGCCTACAACCAGGATGTAGTACGGGAAACTAGCTTCCAAACTGGGGTTTTGGAGGCCTACAACCAGGATGTAGTACGGGAAACTAGCTTCCAAACTGGGGTTTTGGAGGCCTACAACCAGGAGGTAGTACGGGAAACTAGCTTCCAAACTGGGGTTTTGGAGGCCTACAACCAGGAGGTAGTACGGGAAACTAGCTTCCAAACTGGGGTTTTGGAGGCCTACAACCAGGAGGTAGTACGGGAAACTAGCTTCCAAACTGGGGTTTTGGAGGCCTACAACCAGGATGTAGTACGGGAAACTAGCTTCCAAACTGGGGTTTTGGAGGCCTACAACCAGGAGGTAGTACGGGAAACTAGCTTCCAAACTGGGGTTTTGGAGGCCTACAACCAGGAGGTAGTACGGGAAACTAGCTTCCAAACTGGGGTTTTGGAGGCCTACAACCAGGAGGTAGTACGGGAAACTAGCTTCCAAACTGGGGTTTTGGAGGCCTACAACCAGGAGATAGTACGGGAAACTAGCTTCCAAACTGGGGTTTTGGAGGCCTACAACCAGGAGGTAGTACGGGAAACTAGCTTCCAAACTGGGGTTTTGGAGGCCTACAACCAGGATGTAGTACGGGAAACTAGCTTCCAAACTGGGGTTTTGGAGGCCTACAACCAGGATGTAGTACGGGAAACTAGCTTCCAAACTGGGGTTTTGGAGGCCTACAACCAGGAGGTAGTACGGGAAACTAGCTTCCAAACTGGGGTTTTGGAGGCCTACAACCAGGAGGTAGTACGGGAAACTAGCTTCCAAACTGGGGTTTTGGAGGCCTACAACCAGGAGGTAGTACGGGAAACTAGCTTCCAAACTGGGGTTTTGGAGGCCTACAACCAGGAGGTAGTACGGGAAACTAGCTTCCAAACTGGGGTTTTGGAGGTTTACAACCAGGAGGTAGTACGGGAAACTAGCTTCCAAACTGCCGACAACATTACTGAAGAACAACATACATCTCCAACTACTACCCAACAACCCTACAATGCCCCAGCATCATCACCTCATGGGGACTTCTCTGGCTCAAGCCTTCCAAGATAGCATAGCCCTGACTTTCAATGCCCCAGCATCATCACCTCATGGGGACTTCTCTGGCTCAAGCCTTCCAAGATAGCATAGCCCTGACTTTCAATGCCCCAGCATCATCACCTCATGGGGACTTCTCTGGCTCAAGCCTTCCAAGATAGCATAGCCCTGACTTCCAATGCCCCAGCATCATCACCTCATGGGGACTTCTCTGGCTCAAGCCTTCCAAGATAGCATAGCCCTGACTTCCAATGCCCCAGCATCATCACCTCATGGGGACTTCTCTGGCTCAAGCCTTCCAAGATAGCATAGCCCTGACTTCCAATGCCCCAGCATCATCACCTCATGGGGACTTCTCTGGCTCAAGCCTTCCAAGATAGCATAGCCCTGACTTCCAATGCCCCAGCATCATCACCTCATGGGGACTTCTCTGGCTCAAGCCTTCCAAGATAGCATAGCCCTGACTTCCAATGCCCCAGCATCATCACCTCATGGGGACTTCTCTGGCTCAAGCCTTCCAAGATAGCATAGCCCTGACTTCCAATGCCCCAGCATCATCACCTCATGGGGACTTCTCTGGCTCAAGCCTTCCAAGATAGCATAGCCCTGACTTCCAATGCCCCAGCATCATCACCTCATGGGGACTTCTCTGGCTCAAGCCTCCCAAGATAGCATAGCCCTGACTTCCAATGCCCCAGCATCATCACCTCATGGGGACTTCTCTGGCTCAAGCCTTCCAAGATAGCATAGCCCTGACTTCCAATGCCCCAGCATCATCACCTCATGGGGACTTCTCTGGCTCAAGCCTTCCAAGATAGCATAGCCCTGACTTCCAATGCCCCAGCATCATCACCTCATGGGGACTTCTCTGGCTCAAGCCTTCCAAGATAGCATAGCCCTGACTTCCAATGCCAGAGCCATTTGTATTCAATGGGGATTCAATTATTTGAGTGGAAAGCTTCGGCCCGGCTCGTAAGACCCTGGATGGTACTTTCTACAGAAATGATGACGAGGCCTACAAAGATGCGTGGAACAAACTCAACCATAGATATGGCCAGCCATTTGTCATACAGAGGGGATTTAGAGAAAGGCTTGGAAACATCAACCTAAGGACGCTGTAGGACTCAGACTTTCAGATTTTTGGAATGCCTGTCAGGATGCTGTAGCTCATGTTAAAGGTCTTCAGATGTTAAATGACTGAAGAGAACCAGAAGCTAGTTAAAAAACTCCCTGACTGGGCAGTGTCTCAGTAGAACAGACAAGTTACCTAAACCTTGAACAACAGTCAAGAACTCCCCAGTTTCCTGGACGTTGCTACTTTTATGTTGATGGAAGCAGAGATCACCTGAAATCCTTTCTATGCTCTCCGTTCATCCAAATGTAGGGAGACCAAGAGGAACAAGTGTTCTCAGCACTCAAACATTCACAGATAGTGAGAAACAAAAGTCAGACAAAGGAAGTGCAAGGCTTTGGAAAGTTTACCAAAACCAAGCTACATCTTTTCTCTGCACGAGTGGATATGGGCAGCGTTCATATTTGAGGTAGAAGAGAACTATAGTTATTATATTCAGCCCAAGGGCACAACGGCCACAAAAGACATGGAATTCTTTAGGTTGCATTACGGCCACACTAAGGGGATGCCGCTGGGAAAATCGAGTGCTTGTCAAATTGTGAATGATTAATTAATAACTCTAAATTAAGCATATAGGAGTGCAGTGCACCTACAGTGCATTCAACAAGTATTCAGACCCCTTGACTTTTTCCACATTTGGTGACGTTACAGCCTTATTCTAAAATTAACACAATTGTTTTCCCCCCCTCAATCTACACACAACACCCCAGAATAACAAAGCAAAACTGTTTTTTAGAATTTTTTGAAAATGTATAAAAAACAAAAAACTGGAAACATAATTTACATACAGTTGAAGTCAGAAGTTTACATCCACCTTCGCCAAATACATTTAAACTCCGTTTCACAATTCCTGACATTTAATCCTAGTAAAAATTCACTGTCTTAGGATCACCACTATTTCAAGAATGTGAAATGTCAGAATAATAGTAGAGAGAATTATTTATTTCAGCTTTTATTTCTTTCATCACATTCCCAGTGGGTCAGAAATTTACATACACTCAATTAGTATTTGGTAGCATTGTCTTTAAATAGTTTAACTTGGGTCAAACGTTTTGGGTAGCCTTCCACAAGCTTCCCACAATCAGTTGGGTGAATTTTGGCCCATTCCTCCTGACAGAGCTGGTGTAACTGAGTCAGGTTTGTAGGCCTCCTTGCTCGCACACACTTTTTTCAGTTCTGCCCACAAATTTTCTATAAGATTGAGGTCAGGGCTTTGTGATGGCCACTCCAATACCTTGACTTTGTTGTCCTTAAGCCATTTTGCCATAACTTTGGAAGTATGCTTGGGGTCATTGTCCATTTGGAAGACCCATTTGTGACCAAGCTTTAACTTCCTGACTGATGTCTTGAGATGTTGCTGCAATAGCCACATAATTTTCCTTTCTCATGACACCATCTATTTTGTGAAGTGCACCAGTCCCTCCTGCAGCAAAGCACCCCCACAACATGATGCTGCAACCCCTGTGCTTCATGGTTGGGATGGTGTTCTTCGGCTTGCAAGCCTCCCCCTTTTTCCTCCAAACATAACTAGGGTCATTATGGCCAAACAGTTCTAATTTTGTTTCATCAGACCTGACGACATTTCTCCAAAAAGTACGATCTTTGTCGCCATGTGCAGTTTGCAGCAGTGGCATCTTCCTTGCTGAGTGGCCTTTCAGGTTATGTCGATATAGGACATGTTTTACTGTGGATATAGATACTTTTGTACCTGTTTCCTCTAGCATCTTCACAAGGTCATTTGCTGTTGTTCTGGGATTGATTTGCACTTTTCGCACCAAAGTACGTTCATCTCTAGGAGACAGAACGCGTCTCCTTCCTGAGCGGTGTGACGGCTGCGTGGTCCCATGGTGTTAATACTTGCGTACTATTGTTTGTACAGATGAACGTGGTACCTTCAGGCGTTTGGAAATTGCTCCCAAGGATGAACCAGACTTGTGGAGGTCTACATTTTTTTTCTGAGGTCTTGGCTGATTTCTTTTGATTTTCCCATGATGTCAAGTAAAGAGGCACTGAGTTTGAAGGTAGGCCTTGAAATGCATCCACAGGTACACCTCCAATTGACTCAAATTATGTCCATTTTCCTATCAGAAGCTTCTAAAGCCATGATATCATTTTCTGGAATTTTCCAAGCTGTTTAAAGGCCCAGTCAACTTCTGACCCACTGGAATAGTGATACAGTGAATTATAAGTGAAATAATCGGCAATTCGAGTTGCCATGTAAATCCTGTAAATTTCGTACATACAAGTAATTACTGTAAAATAGATGCACAATATAGTGCAATCAGGAAGGTGTACATGTACTCTAAAAATACAGCAAATTGCTGTTATTTATAAACAGTAAGTTATTGTAGTACATCTACAGCAACATGTTGTAATTCCACTGAATCCTCTGGTCTTCTAGAACCAAGAGGGGGACCTGCAGGTCTAAACAATTGTTGGAAAAATGACTTATTAAATTAATTATAGAGGATCTCCACTACACAACAGAACCAGCTATAGAGGATCTCCACTACACAACAGAACCAGCTATAGAGGATCTCCACTACACAACAGAACCAGCTATAGAGGATCTCCACTACACAACAGAACCAACTATAGAGGATCTCCACTACACAACAGAACCAGCTATAGAGGATCTCCACTACACAACAGAACCAGCTATAGAGGATCTCCACTACACAACAGAACCAGCTATAGAGGATCTCCACTACACAACAGAACCAGCTATAGAGGATCTCCACTACACAACAGAACCAGCTATAGAGGATCTCCACTACACAACAGAACCAGCTATAGAGGATCTCCACTACACAACAGAACCAGCTATAGAGGATCTCCACTACACAACAGAACCAGCTATAGAGGATCTCCACTACACAACAGAACCAGCTATAGAGGATCTCCACTACACAACAGAACCAGCTATAGAGGATCTCCACTACACAACAGAACCAGCTATAGAGGATCTCCACTACACAACAGAACCAGCTATAGAGGTTCTCCACTACACAACAGAACCAGCTATAGAGGATCTCCACTACACAACAGAACCAGCTATAGAGGATCTCCACTACACAACAGAACCAGCTATAGAGGATCTCCACTACACAACAGAACCAGCTATAGAGGATCTCCACTACACAACAGAACCAGCTATAGAGGATCTCCACTACACAACAGAACCAACTATAGAGGATCTCCACTACACAACAGAACCAGCTATAGAGGATCTCCACTACACAACAGAACCAGCTATAGAGGATCTCCACTACACAACAGAACCAGCTATAGAGGATCTCCACTACACAACAGAACCATCAGAACCAGCTATAGTGGATCTCCACTACACAACAGAACCATCAGAACCAGCTATAGAGGATCTCCACTACACAACAGAACCAGCTATAGAGGATCTCCACTACACAACAGAACCAGCTATAGAGGATCTCCACTACACAACAGAACCAGCTATAGAGGATCTCCACTACACAACAGAACCAGCTATAGAGGATCTCCACTACACAACAGAACCAGCTATAGAGGATCTCCACTACACAACAGAACCATCAGAACCAGCTATAGTGGATCTCCACTACACAACAGAACCAGCTATAGAGGATCTCCACTACACAACAGAACCAGCTATAGAGGATCTCCACTACACAACAGAACCAGCTATAGAGGATCTCCACTACACAACAGAACCAGCTATAGAGGATCTCCACTACACAACAGAACCAGCTATAGAGGATCTCCACTACACAACAGAACCAGCTATAGAGGATCTCCACTACACAACAGAACCAGCTATAGAGGATCTCCACTACACAACAGAACCAGCTATAGAGGATCTCCACTACACAACAGAACCAGCTATAGAGGATCTCCACTACACAACAGAACCAGCTATAGAGGATCTCCACTACACAACAGAACCAGCTATAGAGGATCTCCACTACACAACAGAACCATCAGAACCAGCTATAGTGGATCTCCACTACACAACAGAACCAGCTATAGAGGATCTCCACTACACAACAGAACCAGCTATAGAGGATCTCCACTACACAACAGAACCAGCTATAGAGGATCTCCACTACACAACAGAACCAGCTATAGAGGATCTCCACTACACAACAGAACCATCAGAACCAGCTATAGTGGATCTCCACTACACAACAGAACCAGCTATAGAGGATCTCCACTACACAACAGAACCAGCTATAGAGGATCTCTACTACACAACAGAACCAACAGAACCAGCTATAGAGGATCTCCACTACACAACAGAACCAGCTATAGAGGATCTCCACTACACAACAGAACCAGCTATAGAGGATCTCCACTACACAACAGAACCAACAGAACCAACTATAGAGGATCTCCACTACACAACAGAACCAGCTATAGAGGATCTCCACTACACAACAGAACCAGCTATAGAGGATCTCCACTACACAACAGAACCAGCTATAGAGGATCTCCACTACACAACAGAACCAGCTATAGAGGATCTCCACTACACAACAGAACCAGCTATAGAGGATCTCTACTACACAACAGAACCAGCTATAGAGGATCTCCACTACACAACAGAACCAGCTATAGAGGATCTCCACTACACAACAGAACCAGCTATAGAGGATCTCCACTACACAACAGAACCAGCTATAGAGGATCTCCACTACACAACAGAACCAGCTATAGAGGATCTCCACTACACAACAGAACCAGCTATAGAGGATCTCCAATACACAACAGAACCAGCTATAGAGGATCTCCACTACACAACAGAACCAGCTATAGAGGATCTCCACTACACAACAGAACCAGCTATAGAGGATCTCCACTACACAACAGAACCAGCTATAGAGGATCTCCACTACACAACAGAACCAGCTATAGAGGATCTCCACTACACAACAGAACCAGCTATAGAGGATCTCTACTACACAACAGAACCAGCTATAGAGGATCTCCACTACACAACAGAACCAACAGAACCAGCTATAGTGGATCTCTACTACACAACAGAACCAGCTATAGAGGATCTCCACTACACAACAGAACCATCAGAACCAGCTATAGAGGATCTCCACTACACAACAGAACCAGCTATAGAGGATCTCCACTACACAACAGAACCAGCTATAGAGGATCTCCACTACACAACAGAACCAGCTATAGAGGATCTCCACTACACAACAGAACCAGCTATAGAGGATCTCCACTACACAACAGAACCAGCTATAGAGGATCTCCACTACACAACAGAACCAGCTATAGAGGATCTCCACTACACAACAGAACCAACAGAACCAGCTATAGTGGATCTCCACTACACAACAGAACCAGCTATAGAGGATCTCCACTACACAACAGAACCAGCTATAGAGGATCTCCACTACACAACAGAACCAGCTATAGAGGATCTCCACTACACAACAGAACCAGCTATAGAGGATCTCCACTACACAACAGAACCAGCTATAGAGGATCTCCACTACACAACAGAACCATCAGAACCAGCTATAGAGGATCTCCACTACACAACAGAACCAGCTATAGAGGATCTCCACTACACAACAGAACCAACAGAACCAGCTATAGAGGATCTCCACTACACAACAGAACCAGCTATAGTGGATCTCCACTACACAACAGAACCAGCTATAGAGGATCTCCACTACACAACAGAACCATCAGAACCAGCTATAGAGGATCTCCACTACACAACAGAACCAGCTATAGTGGATCTCTACTAGACTAGATTCCTATATGTGTATTTAATGTATTGTTAATCCATTATTATTATTATTATAATATAGAGGATCTCCACTACACAACAGAACCAGCTATAGAGGATCTCCACTACACAACAGAACCAGCTATAGAGGATCTCCACTACACAACAGAACCAGCTATAGAGGATCTCCACTACACAACAGAACCAGCTATAGAGGATCTCCACTACACAACAGAACCAGCTATAGAGGATCTCCACTACACAACAGAACCAGCTATAGAGGATCTCCACTACACAACAGAACCAGCTATAGAGGATCTCCACTACACAACAGAACCAGCTATAGAGGATCTCCACTACACAACAGAACCAGCTATAGAGGATCTCCACTACACAACAGAACCAGCTATAGAGGATCTCTACTACACAACAGAACCAGCTATAGTGGATCTCCACTACACAACAGAACCAGCTATAGAGGATCTCCACTACACAACAGAACCAGCTATAGAGGATCTCCACTACACAACAGAACCAGCTATAGAGGATCTCCACTACACAACAGAACCAGCTATAGAGGATCTCCACTACACAACAGAACCAGCTATAGAGGATCTCCACTACACAACAGAACCAGCTATAGAGGATCTCCACTACACAACAGAACCAGCTATAGAGGATCTCCACTACACAACAGAACCAGCTATAGAGGATCTCCACTACACAACAGAACCAGCTATAGAGGATCTCCACTACACAACAGAACCAGCTATAGAGGATCTCCACTACACAACAGAACCAGCTATAGAGGATCTCCACTACACATCAGAACCAGCTATAGAGGATCTCCACTACACAACAGAACCAGCTATAGAGGATCTCCACTACACAACAGAACCAGCTATAGAGGATCTCCACTACACAACAGAACCAGCTATAGAGGATCTCCACTACACAACAGAACCAGCTATAGAGGATCTCCACTACACAACAGAACCATCAGAACCAGCTATAGAGGATCTCCACTACACAACAGAACCAGCTATAGTGGATCTCCACTACACAACAGAACCAGCTATAGAGGATCTCCACTACACAACAGAACCAGCTATAGAGGATCTCCACTACACAACAGAACCAGCTATAGAGGATCTCCACTACACAACAGAACCAGCTATAGAGGATCTCCACTACACAACAGAACCAGCTATAGAGGATCTCCACTACACAACAGAACCAGCTATAGAGGATCTCCACTACACAACAGAACCAGCTATAGAGGATCTCCACTACACAACAGAACCAGCTATAGAGGATCTCCACTACACAACAGAACCAGCTATAGAGGATCTCCACTACACAACAGAACCAGCTATAGAGGATCTCCACTACACAACAGAACCAGCTATAGAGGATCTCCACTACACATCAGAACCAGCTATAGAGGATCTCCACTACACAACAGAACCAGCTATAGAGGATCTCCACTACACAACAGAACCAGCTATAGAGGATCTCCACTACACAACAGAACCAGCTATAGAGGATCTCCACTACACAACAGAACCATCAGAACCAGCTATAGAGGATCTCTACTACACAACAGAACCAGCTATAGAGGATCTCCACTACACAACAGAACCAGCTATAGAGGATCTCCACTACACAACAGAACCAACAGAACCAACTATAGAGGATCTCCACTACACAACAGAACCAGCTATAGAGGATCTCCACTACACAACAGAACCAGCTATAGAGGATCTCTACTACACAACAGAACCAGCTATAGAGGATCTCCACTACACAACAGAACCATCAGAACCAGCTATAGAGGATCTCCACTACACAACAGAACCAACTATAGAGGATCTCCACTACACAACAGAACCAGCTATAGAGGATCTCCACTACACAACAGAACCAGCTATAGAGGATCTCCACTACACAACAGAACCATCAGAACCAGCTATAGAGGATCTCCACTACACAACAGAACCAGCTATAGAGGATCTCCACTACACAACAGAACCAGCTATAGAGGATCTCCACTACACAACAGAACCAGCTATAGAGGATCTCCACTACACAACAGAACCAGCTATAGAGGATCTCCACTACACAACAGAACCAGCTATAGAGGATCTCCACTACACAACAGAACCAGCTATAGAGGATCTCCACTACACAACAGAACCAGCTATAGAGGATCTCCACTACACAACAGAACCAGCTATAGAGGATCTCCACTACACAACAGAACCAGCTATAGAGGATCTCCACTACACAACAGAACCAGCTATAGAGGTTCTCCACTACACAACAGAACCAGCTATAGAGGATCTCCACTACACAACAGAACCAGCTATAGAGAATCTCCACTACACAACAGAACCAGCTATAGAGGATCTCCACTACACAACAGAACCAGCTATAGAGGATCTCCACTACACAACAGAACCATCAGAACCAGCTATAGAGGATCTCCACTACACAACAGAACCAGCTATAGTGGATCTCCACTACACAACAGAACCAACAGAACCAGCTATAGAGGATCTCCACTACACAACAGAACCAGCTATAGAGGATCTCCACTACACAACAGAACCAGCTATAGAGGATCTCCACTACACAACAGAACCAGCTATAGAGGATCTCCACTACACAACAGAACCAGCTATAGAGGATCTCCACTACACAACAGAACCAGCTATAGAGGATCTCCACTACACAACAGAACCAGCTATAGAGGATCTCCACTACACAACAGAACCAGCTATAGAGGATCTCCACTACACAACAGAACCAACAGAACCAGCTATAGTGGATCTCCACTACACAACAGAACCAGCTATAGAGGATCTCCACTACACAACAGAACCAGCTATAGAGGATCTCCACTACACAACAGAACCAGCTATAGAGGATCTCCACTACACAACAGAACCAGCTATAGAGGATCTCCACTACACAACAGAACCAACAGAACCAGCTATAGAGGATCTCCACTACACAACAGAACCAGCTATAGAGGATCTCCACTACACAACAGAACCAACAGAACCAGCTATAGAGGATCTCCACTACACAACAGAACCAGCTATAGAGGATCTCCACTACACAACAGAACCAACAGAACCAGCTATAGAGGATCTCCACTACACAACAGAACCAGCTATAGAGGATCTCCACTACACAACAGAACCAGCTATAGAGGATCTCCACTACACAACAGAACCAGCTATAGAGGATCTCCACTACACAACAGAACCAGCTATAGAGGATCTCCACTACACAACAGAACCAGCTATAGAGGATCTCCACTACACAACAGAACCAGCTATAGAGGATCTCCACTACACAACAGAACCAGCTATAGAGGATCTCCACTACACAACAGAACCAGCTATAGAGGATCTCCACTACACAACAGAACCAGCTATAGAGGATCTCCACTACACAACAGAACCAGCTATAGAGGATCTCCACTACACAACAGAACCAGCTATAGAGGATCTCCACTACACAACAGAACCAGCTATAGAGGATCTCCACTACACAACAGAACCAGCTATAGAGGATCTCCACTACACAACAGAACCAGCTATAGAGGATCTCTACTACACAACAGAACCAGCTATAGAGGATCTCCACTACACAACAGAACCAGCTATAGAGGATCTCCACTACACAACAGAACCAGCTATAGAGGATCTCCACTACACAACAGAACCAGCTATAGAGGATCTCCACTACACAACAGAACCAGCTATAGAGGATCTCCACTACACAACAGAACCAGCTATAGAGGATCTCCACTACACAACAGAACCAGCTATAGAGGATCTCCACTACACAACAGAACCAGCTATAGAGGATCTCCACTACACAACAGAACCAGCTATAGAGGATCTCCACTACACAACAGAACCAGCTATAGAGGATCTCCACTACACAACAGAACCAGCTATAGAGGATCTCCACTACACAACAGAACCAACAGAACCAGCTATAGTGGATCTCCACTACACAACAGAACCAGCTATAGAGGATCTCCACTACACAACAGAACCAGCTATAGAGGATCTCCACTACACAACAGAACCAGCTATAGAGGATCTCCACTACACAACAGAACCAACTATAGAGGATCTCCACTACACAACAGAACCAGCTATAGAGGATCTCCACTACACAACAGAACCAGCTATAGAGGATCTCCACTACACAACAGAACCAGCTATAGAGGATCTCCACTACACAACAGAACCAGCTATAGAGGATCTCCACTACACAACAGAACCAGCTATAGAGGATCTCCACTACACAACAGAACCAGCTATAGAGGATCTCCACTACACAACAGAACCAGCTATAGAGGATCTCCACTACACAACAGAACCAGCTATAGAGGATCTCCACTACACAACAGAACCAGCTATAGAGGATCTCCACTACACAACAGAACCAGCTATAGAGGATCTCCACTACACAACAGAACCAGCTATAGAGGATCTCCACTACACAACAGAACCAACAGAACCAGCTATAGTGGATCTCCACTACACAACAGAACCAGCTATAGAGGATCTCCACTACACAACAGAACCAGCTATAGAGGATCTCCACTACACAACAGAACCAACAGAACCAGCTATAGTGGATCTCCACTACACAACAGAACCAGCTATAGAGGATCTCCACTACACAACAGAACCAGCTATAGAGGATCTCCACTACACAACAGAACCAGCTATAGAGGATCTCCACTACACAACAGAACCATCAGAACCAGCTATAGAGGATCTCCACTACACAACAGAACCAGCTATAGAGGATCTCCACTACACAACAGAACCAGCTATAGAGGATCTCCACTACACAACAGAACCATCAGAACCAGCTATAGAGGATCTCCACTACACAACAGAACCAGCTATAGAGGATCTCTACTACACAACAGAACCAACAGAACCAGCTATAGTGGATCTCCACTAGACTAGATTCCTATATGTGTATTTAATGTATTGTTAATCCATTATTATTATTATAATATAGAGGATCTCCACTACACAACAGAACCAGCTATAGTGGATCTCTACTAGACTAGATTCCTATATGTGTATTTAATGTATTTTTAATCCATTATTATTATTATTATAATATAGAGGATCTCCACTACACAACAGAACCAGCTATAGAGGATCTCCACTACACAACAGAACCAGCTATAGAGGATCTCTACTAGACTAGATTCCTATATGTGTATTTAATGTATTGTTAATCCCAGCCCCAGTCCCCCCAGGAGGCCTTTTGGAGGCCGTCATTGTAAATAACAATGTGTTAACTGAGTTGCCGAGTTAAATAAACGTTTAAATAAGAAACGGCAGCGACTCTCCGGAACCGGATGCAGACTACTGCAGCTGACGCCAGACACAAGGACCTCTTCTGATTGGTTTCAGGAAACATCTCGGATTGGCTGAATATTGAGTCAGTTTCTGCACCGTGTTACTCTGATTGGTTTAAAGTCAAATGAACTTTAACCTTCATGGTTCAGCTTCGCAGTGGTTTCTCAACAAGCATGGCGGCTATAGGAGTACATTTCGGCTACACATGTGCCTGTGTAGCTATTTTTAAGGTATTGTGTTGCCTGTATTAACGTTTTTAGTGGTGGGACTAGTCTCCTTTTATTCAGTTATGAAGCGATTTATTTAGGAGGTCCGCTAAGATCCGGTTAAACATGACAACGTTACCGGTAGCTAGCCAATGTTAGCATGGTGAATGAGATGGTTACCGGTGTTAGCCATCTAGCAAGCTAACGATAAAATAACCGGCTTGGTGTTTGAGATGTTGTTATCGGTGAAGCCGGGTGAATGAAGCCGGGGGGGGTGAAGCCGGGGGGTGAAGCCGGGGGGTGAAGGGTCTTCACAGTAATGTTGTGTTTTGTGCAGGATGGCCGAGCGGAGGTGGTGAAGCCAGGGTGGTGAAGGCAGGGTGGTGAAGCTGGGGGGATGAAGCCGGGGGTGGTGAAGCCGGGGGGGTTGAAGCCAGGGTGGTGAAGGCAGGGTGGTGAAGCCGGGGTGGTGAAGGCAGGGTGGTGAAGCCGGGGTGGGTGAAGCCGGGGGGGTGTGAAGCCAGGGTGGTGAAGGGTTGTCACAGTAATGTTGTGTTTTGTGCAGGATGGCCGAGCGGAGGTGGTGAAGGCAGGGGGGTGAAGCCGGGGGGGGGTGAAGCCGGGGGGGTGAAGGCAGGGTGGTGAAGCTGGGGGTGATGAAGCCGGGGGTGTTGAAGCCGGGGGGGGTTGAAGCCAGGGTGGTGAAGGGTTGTCACAGTAATGTTGTGTTTTGTGCAGGATGGCCGAGCGGAGGTGGTCGCCAATGACGCCGGGGACCGAGTCACTCCTGCCGTGGTGGCTTACCGGGACACGGAACAGGTAACATACAACTAGTTAACATAACGTTTCATTTTACTTCCCTCATCTGTTACATCTGTTACATCTGTTAAATATGTGTATATGACCAATATAATGTGGTGGGGATGGACAAAATAAACTTTATGCTCGGTCTGAACATTAAAGTGCTTCACTGGCGGGGTGGAAACAGATGGAAGACTAGAGGCGACCACCTGTTGCTAATTAGCTATCGAGCCTGCGCCGAACACCTGTGTACAGTCCCTGATGTCTTTCTCCAGTGTGCAGATTCCAGGTCTTCCTAGCGAAGACTTTCCTTTAAATCACTCTGAACGCTGAGGCTGTACCCGCTTTAAAGTTCCAATGCAGCCGTTTATCTCAATATCATATCTGGGTAACAGTTAACTACCTTACTGTGATTGTTTTCAATTAAAATGGTTCATGCATGGCTTGACTGACGTTAACCATTTCAGGACTGGTGTTTTACTTGTCTGAAAGCTCAAATCACTTATGACATTTATCTAACATAATTGGCCAAATAGGTAACTGAAATTGTATTATATAATGCGAGAAACCACTTTACAAATGAAATGCAGTGTTGTTATTACCATACAGAGAACCATACTAGCATGTCCGCTACCTTATGCCTTCAAGCCTGTTTTTAGAAATAGGACACTGCCCCTTTAAGACAAAAGCACCTCTTTACCAGACTAGCTTTTCAGAAACATAAATGCAACAATTTCAAAGATTTTACTGAGTTACAGTTCATATAAGGAAATCAATTCATTAGGCCCTAATCTATGGATTTCACATGACTGGGAATACAGATATGCATCTGTTAAGTTACCTTGTTTTAAAAAGGTAGTGGGTGTGGATCAGAACCAGTCAGTATCTGGTGTCTCCACCATTTACCTCAAGCAGCGCGACACATCTCCTTCACATAGAGTTGATCAGGCTGTTGATTGTGGAATGTCGTCCCCACTCCTCTCCAATGGCTCTGAGAAGTTACTGGATATTGGTGGGAACTGGAACACGCCGTCGTACACCTCGATCCAGAGCATCCCAAACATGCTCATCTAGGGTGACATGTCTGAGAATGCTGGCCATTGGAGAACTGGGATGTTTTCAGCTGTCAGCTTGCTAACAGATCCTTGCCACATGGGGCTGTGCAGGATCATGCTAAAACATGAGGTGATGGCGGCAGATGAACGGCACGACAACGGGCCTCAGGATCGGCCGGCCCGCTCATTAGGCCCCGCCTGTGGCGGCAGATAGACAAGGGTTGCATTTTCTGAGCTAAACTGACCAAGATGCACCTCCAACACCTCACATAATTCACCAAGATGCACCTCCAACAATACAACACCTCACATAATTCACCAAGATGCACCTCCAACAATACAACACCTCACATAATTCACCAAGATGCACCTCCAACAATACAACACCTCACATAATTCACCAAGATGCTCCTCCAACAATACAACACCTCACATAATTCACCAAGATGCACCTCCAACAACACAACACCTCACATAATTCACCAAGATGCACCTCCAACAATACAACACCTCACATAATTCACCAAGATGCACCTCCAACAATACAACACCTCACATAATTCACCAAGATGCACCTCCAACAATACAACACCTCACATAATTCACCAAGATGCACCTCCAACAATACAACACCTCACATAATTCACCAAGATGCACCTCCAACAATACAACACCTCACATAATTCACCAAGATGCACCTCCAACAATACAACACCTCACATAATTCACCAAGATGCCACTCCAATACAACGCAACACCTCACATAATTCACCAAGATGCACCTCCAATACAACGCAACACCTCACATAATTCACCAAGATGCACCTCAACAACACCTATCCCCCAACAACACCTCACATAATTCACCAAGATGCTCCTCCAATACAACGCAACACCTGATGTTTACGTCCCTGTTAGTGAGCTTTTTTCAGTCTGTAATAAAGCCTCTCTGTGGGGAAAAACTCATTCTGATTGGCTGGGCCTGGCTCCCCAGTGGGTGGGCCTGTGCCCACCCATGTCTGCACCCCTGCCCAGTCATGTGAAATCCATAGATGAAGTTATTTCAGTCGACTCATTTCCTTGTATGAACCATATCTCAGTAAAATTGTTACATGTTACATTTTATATTTTGAAGTATAATTAATATTACTGACCTCAAACGATAGAGGAACCTGTTATTACTGTGGTGGTGTGCAGAGCATGTAGGATCATATCTCTGGTCATGATGTCCTGCCTCTGTCCTGTCCCTGCCTCTGTCCCTTCTCTGTCGTTCTGTCTTGCCTCTGTCCCGTCCCTGCCTCTGTCCCTCCTGCTTCATCTTCTGTCCCTGCCTCTGTCCCTCGCTTGTCCGTCCCTGCCTCTGTCCCGTCCCTGCCTCTGTCATCTCCGTCCCGCCTGTCCCGCCTCTGTCCCTCCTGCCTCTGTCCTTCCCTCTCCTCTCATCTCTCTCTCTCCCTGTAGATAGTGGGGATTGCTGCTAAGCAGGGTCGTGTCCGGAATGCAGCCAACACGGTGGTTAAAGTCAAACAGGTGCTGGGGAGGAGGTGAGTGTCTGTATTACAGGTGCCGGGGAGGAGGTGAGGGTCTGTATTACAGGTGCCGGGGAGGAGGTGAGGGTCTGTATTACAGGTGCCGGGAGGAGGAGGTGAGGGTCTGTATTACAGGTGCCGGGGAGGAGGTGAGGGTCTGTATTACAGGTGCCGGGGAGGAGGTGAGGGTCTGTATTACAGGTGCCGGGAGGAGGTGAGGGTCTGTGTTACAGGTGCCGGGGGAGGAGGTGAGGGTCTGTATTACAGGTGCCGGGGGAGGAGGTGAGGGTCTGTATTACAGGTGCCGGGGAGGAGGAGGTGAGGGTCTGTATTACAGGTGCCGGGGAGGAGGTGAGGGTCTGTATTACAGGTGCCGGGGAGGAGGTGAGGGTCTGTATTACAGGTGCCGGGGAGGAGGTGAGGGTCTGTATTACAGGTGCCGGGGAGGAGGTGAGGGTCTGTATTACAGGTGCCGGGGAGGAGGTGAGGGTCTGTATTACAGGTGCCGGGGGGGAGGAGGTGAGGGTCTGTATTACAGGTGCCGGGAGGAGGTGAGGGTCTGTATTACAGGTGCCGGGGAGGAGGTGAGGGTCTGTATTACAGTTGAAGTCAGAAGTTTACATCCACTTAGGTTGGAGTCATTAAAACTCGTTTTTCATCCACTCCACAAATGTCTTGTTAAACAAACTATAGTTTTGGCAAGTCGGTTAGGACATCTACTTTGTGCATGACACAAGTAATTTTTCCAACAATTGTTTACAGACAGATTATTTCACTTATAATTCACTGGATCACAATTCCAGTGGGTCAGAAGTTTACATACACTAAGTTGACTGTGCCTTTAAACAGCTGGAAAATTCCAGAAAATGTCATGGCTTTAGAAGCTTCTGATAGACTAATTGACATCATTTGAGTCAATTGGAGGTGTACCTGTGGATGCATTTCAAGGCCTACCTTCAAACTCAGTGCCTCTTTACTTGACATCATGGGAAAATCAAAAGAAATCAGCCAAGACCTCAGAAAAAAATGTAGACCTCCACAAGTCTGGTTCATCCTTGGGAGCAATTTCCAAACGCCTGAAAGTACCACGTTCATCTGTACAAACAATAGTACGCAAGTATAAACACCATGGGACCACGCAGCCGTCATACCGCTCAGGAAGGAGACGCGTTCTGTCTCCTAGAGATGAACGTACTTTGGTGCGAAATGTGCAAATCAATCCCAGAACAACAGCAAAGGACCTTGTGAAGATGCTGGAGGAAACGGGTACAAAAGTATCTACATCCACAGTAAAACGAGTCCTATATCGACATAACCTGAAAGGCCGCTCAGCAAGGAAGAAGCCACTGCTCCAAAACCGCCATAAAAAAGACAGACTGGTTTGCAACTGCATATGGGGACAAAGATCGTACTTTTTGGAGAAATGTCGTCAGGTCTGATGAAACAAAAATAGAACTGTTTGGCCATAATGACCATCGTTGTGTTTGGAGGAAAAAGGGGGAGGCTTGCAAGCCGAAGAACACCATCCCAACCGTGAAGCACGGGGGTGGCAGCATCATGTTGTGGGGGTGCTTTGCTGCAGGAGGGACTGGTGCACTTCACAAAATAGATGGTGTCATGAGAAGGAAAATTATGTGGATATTGCAGCAACATCTTAAGACATCAGTCAGGAAGTTAAAGCTTGGTCGCAAATGCGACTTCCAAATGGACAATGACCCCAAGCATACTTCCAAAGTTATGGCAAAATGGCTTAAGGACAACAAAGTCAAGGAATTGGAGTGGCCATCACAAAGCCCTGACCTCAATCTTATAGAAAATTTGTGGGCAGAACTGAAAAAAAGTGTGTGCGAGCAAGGAGGCCTACAAACCTGACTCAGTTACACCAGCTCTGTCAGGAGGAATGGGCCAAAATTCACCCAACTTATTGTGGGAAGCTTGTGGAAGGCTACCTGAAACGTTTGACCCAAGTTAAACTATTTAAAGACAATGCTACCAAATACTAATTGAGTTGTAAACTTCTGACCCACTGGGAATGTGATGAAAGAAATTAAAGCTGAAATAAATTATTCTCTCTACTATTATTCTGACATTTCACATTCTTGAAATAGTGGTGATCCTAAGACAGTGAATTTTTACTTGGATTAAATGTCAGGAATTGTGAAACTGAGTTTAAATGTATTTGGCTAAGGTGTATGTTAACTTCTGACTTACACTATGTTCCTAATGTTGGGCGGCAGCGTAGCCTAGCGGTTGGGAAAGGCAGCGTAGCCTAGCGGTTGGGAAAGGCAGCGTAGCCTAGCGGTTGGGAAAGGCAGCGTAGCCTAGCGGTTGGGGGCGGCAGCGTAGCCTAGCGGTTGGGAAAGGCAGCGTAGCCTAGCGGTTGGGAAAGGCAGCGTAGCCTAGCGGTTGGGAAAGGCAGCGTAGCCTAGCGGTTGGGAAAGGCAGCGTAGCCTAGCGGTTGGGAAAGGCAGCGTAGCCTAGCGGTTGGGAAAGGCAGCGTAGCCTAGCGGTTGGGAAAGGCAGCGTAGCCGCTAATCTTCGGCAGAATGAACTCAACTCACGTTGTTGCTTCTCCCCCTTTTCCTCTTCCTGTCGGCAGCTTCGAGGATCCGGAGGTTCAGACGCATAAAGCTGAGAGTAAATGTCCTGTGAGTATATAATCCTCTACCGCCGATTAGACGACATAACACTTATCAGGGATTAACACGCCTCGGGCTACCTAACGCTACGCTATCGGGGATTAACGCGCCTCGGGCTACCCAACGCTACGCTATCGGGGATTAACGCGCCTCGGGCTACCCAACGCTACGCTATCGGGGATTAACGCGCCTCGGGCTACCCAACGCTACGCTATCGGGGATTAACGCGCCTCGGGCTACCCAACGCTACGCTATCGGGGATTAACGCGCCTCGGGCTACCAACGCCACGCTATCGGGGATTAACGCGCCTCGGGCTACCCAACGCTACGCTATCGGGGATTAACGCGCCCGGGCTACCCAACGCCACGCTATCGGGGATTAACGCGCCTCGGGCTACCCAACGCTACGCTATCGGGGATTAACGCGCCCCGGCTACCCAACGCCACGCTATCGGGGATTAACGCGCCCGGGCTACCCAACGCTACGCTATCGGGGATTAACGCGCCCGGGCTACCCAACGCTACGCTATCGGGGATTAACGCGCCCGGCTACCCAACGCCACGCTATCGGGGATTAACGCGCCCGGGCTACCCAACGCTACGCTATCGGGGATTAACGCGCCCGGGCTACCCAACGCTACGCTATCGGGGATTAACGCGCCCCGGGCTACCCAACGCTACGCTATCGGGGATTAACGCGCCCCGGGCTACCCAACGCTACGCTATCGGGGATTAACGCGCCCCGGGCTACCCAACGCTACGCTATCGGGGATTAACGCGCCCGGGCTACCTAACGCTACGCTATCGGGGATTAACGCGCCCGGGCTACCCAACGCTACGCTATCGGGGATTAACGCGCCCCGGGCTACCCAACGCTACGCTATCGGGGATTAACGCGCCCCGGGCTACCCAACGCTACGCTATCGGGGATTAACGCGCCCCGGGCTACCCAACGCTACGCTATCGGGGATTAACGCGCCCCGGGCTACCCAACGCTACGCTATCGGGGATTAACGCGCCCCGGGCTACCCAACGCTACGCTATCGGGGATTAACGCGCCCCGGGCTACCCAACGCTACGCTATCGGGGATTAACGCGCCTCGGGCTACCCAACGCTACGCTATCGGGGATTAACACGCCTCGGGCTACCCAACGCTACGCTATCGGGGATTAACTCGTTAATGTGTTTCAGTTGGTCAACAAGGGAGAGAAGCCAGTGTATGAGATGACTGGAGAGACGACCAGACATGTGGCTCCACAAGATGTCGCCAAACTCATCCTACACAAGATGAAAGGTAGATCACACTATCTCCCCCCATCCCTCATCCCCCATCCCCCATCCTACACACTGCCCCCCCATCCCTCATCCCTCATCCCTCATCCTACACAAGATGAAAGGTTAGATCACACTGCCCCCCCCCCATCCCTCATCCCTCATCCTACACAAGATGAAAGGTTAGATCACACTGCCCCATCCCTCATCCCTCATCCCTCATCCTACACAAGATGAAAGGTTAGATCACACTATCCCCCCCATCCCTCATCCCCCATCCCTCATCCTACACACTGCCCCCCCATCCCTCATCCCCCATCCCTCATCCTACACACTGCCCCCCCATCCCCCATCCTACACAAGATGAAAGGTTAGATCACACTGCCCCCCATCCCCCATCCCTCATCCTACACACTGCCCCCCCATCCCTCATCCCCCATCCCTCATCCTACACACTGCCCCCCATCCCTCATCCCCCATCCCTCATCCTACACACTGCCCCCCCATCCCCCATCCTACACAAGATGAAAGGTTAGATCACACTGCCCCCCCCCATCCCTCATCCCTCATCCTACACAAGATGAAAGGTTAGATCACACTATCCCCCCCATCCCTCATCCCCCATCCTACACACTGCCCCCCATCCCTCATCCCCCATCCCTCATCCTACACACTGCCCCCCATCCCTCATCCCCCATCCCTCATCCTACACACTGCCCCCCCATCCCTCATCCCTCATCCTACACAAGATGAAAGGTTAGATCACACTGCCCCCCCATCCCTCATCCCCCATCCCTCATCCTACACACTGCCCCCCTCATCCCCCACAAGATGAAAGGTTAGATCACACTGCCCCCCTCATCCCCCATCCCCCATCCCTCATCCCTCATCCCCATCCCTCATCCTACACACTGCCCCCCTCATCCCCCATCCTACACAAGATGAAAGGTTAGATCACACTGCCCCCCCCCCATCCCTCATCCCCCATCCTACACAAGATGCCCCTCCCCCAGACACTAGTGGAGATCCCAGATGATTGGATGGAGGATGAGGGATGAGGGAATATGGTGGAACTTCCACCTGGCCAATATACACTGCTCCAAAAAAATAAAGGGAACACTAAAATAACACATCCTAGATCTGAATGAAATAATCTTATTAAATACTTTTTTCTTTACATAGTTCAATGTGCTGACAACAAAATAATCAATGGAAATCCAATTTATCAACCCATGGAGGTCTGGATTTGGAGTCACACTCAAAACTAAAGTGGAAAACCACACTACAGGCTGATCCAACTTTGATGTAATGTCCTTAAAACAAGTCAAAATGAGGCTCAGTAGTGTGTGTGGCCTCCACGTGCCTGTATGACCTCCCTACAACGCCTGGGCATGCTCCTGATGAGGTGGCGGATGGTCTCCTGAGGGATCTCCTCCCAGACCTGGACTAAAGCATCCGCCAACTCCTGGACAGTCTGTGGTGCAACGTGGCGTTGGTGGATGGAGCGAGACATGATGTCCCAGATGTGCTCAATTGGATTCAGGTCTGGGGAACGGGCGGGCCAGGCCATAGCATCAATGCCTTCCTCTTGCAGGAACTGCTGACACACTCCAGCCACATGAGGTCTAGCATTGTCTTGCATTAGGAGGAACCCAGGGCCAACCGCACCAGCATATGGTCTCACAAGGGGTCTGAGGATCTCATCTCGGTACCTAATGGCAGTCAGGCTACCTCTGGCGAGCACATGGAGGGCTGTGCGGCCCCCCAAAGAAATGCCACCCCACACCATGACTGACCCACCGCCAAACCGGTCATGCTGGAGGATGTTGCAGGCAGCAGAACGTTCTCCACGGCGTCTCCAGACTCTGTCACGTCTGTCACATGTGCTCAGTGTGAGCCTGCTTTCATCTGTGAAGAGCACAGGGCGCCAGTGGCGAATTTGCCAATCTTGCTGTTCTGTGGCAAATGCCAAACGTCCTGCATGGTGCTGGGCTGTAAGCACAACCCCCACCTGTGGACGCCGGGCCCTCATACCACCCTCAGGGAGTCTGTTTCTGACCGTTTGAGCAGACACATGCACATTTGTGGCCTGCTGGAGGTCATTTTGCAGGGCTCTGGCAGTGCTTCTCCTGCTCCTCCTTGCACAAAGGCGGAGGTAGCGGTCCTGCTGCTGGGTTGTTGCCCTCCTACGGCCTCCTCCACGTCTCCTGATGTACTGGCCTGTCTCCTGGTAGCGCCTCCATGCTCTGGACACTACGCTGACAGACACAGCAAACCTTCTTGCCACAGCTCGCATTGATGTGCCATCCTGGATGAGCTGCACTACCTGAGCCACTTGTGTGGGTTGTAGACTCCGTCTCATGCTACCACTAGAGTGAAAGCACCGCCAGCATTCAAAAGTGACCAAAACATCAGCCAGGAAGCATAAGAACTGAGAAGCGGTCTGTGGTCCCCACCTGCAGAACCACTCCTTTATTGAGGGTGTCTTGCTAATTGCCTATAATTTCCACCTGTTGTCTATTCCATTTGCACAACAGCATGTGAAATGTATTGTCAATCAGTGTTGCTTCCTAAGTGGACAGTTTGATTTCACAGAAGTGTGATTGACTTGGAGTTACATTGTGTTGTTTAAGTGTTCCCTTTATTTTTTTTGATGTATGTGCCAGGTGGAAGTAGTTTGACCATAGTTTTAACTTGTTCCCTGATAGGCTACCATATGGTAGCTACATATGGTAGCCTATCAGGGAACAAGTTAAAACTATGGTCAAACTCCTTCCCTCTGTGAGAGCGTGTAGATCTCCAGCGGGCAGGGTGCCCTTCTAGAGCTCCACTTGGGACTGGGCCGCCCTCCCATCTGTTGTTGTTTCCATAGAGACGGCTCAGTCGGCCTTGGGTGCTGATGTCACAGAGGCTGTCATCACCGTCCCCTTTGAGTTCGCACATGCCCAGAAGGCGGCGTTGAGGGCGTCTGCGGAGGCGGCGGGTTTCCGCGTGTTGAGGCTGATCCACGAGCCAGCTGCTGCTCTACTGGCCTCACGGCATCGGGCAGGACTGCCCCTCTGGGAAGAGGTACACTCCTCCTCCTGGTCCACCCACACCACTCCTCCTGGTCCACCCACACCACTCCTCCTCCTGGTCCACCCACACCACTCCTCCTGGTCCACCCACACCACTCCTCCTCCTCCTGGTCCACCCACACCACTCCTCCTCCTCCTGGTCCACCCACACCACTCCTCCTGGTCCACCCACACCACTCCTCCTCCTCCTGGTCCACCCACACCACTCCTCCTCCTCCTGGTCCACCCACACCACTCCTCCTCCTCCTGGTCCACCCACACCACTCCTCCTCCTCCTGGTCCACCCACACCACTCCTCCTGGTCCACCCACACCACTCCTCCTGGTCCACCCACACCACTCCTCCTGGTCCACCCACACCACTCCTCCTCCTCCTGGTCCACCCACACCACTCCTCCTCCTCCTGGTCCACCCACACCACTCCTCCTCCTCCTGGTCCACCCACACCACTCCTCCTCCTGGTCCACCCACACCACTCCTCCTGGTCCACCCACACCACTCCTCCTCCTCCTGGTCCACCCACACCACTCCTCCTCCTCCTGGTCCACCCACACCACTCCTCCTGGTCCACCCACACCACTCCTCCTCCTCCTCCTCCTCCTGGTCCACCCACACCACTCCTCCTCCTCCTCCTCCTCCTGGTCCACCCACACCACTCCTCCTCCTCCTCCTCCTCCTGGTCCACCCACACCACTCCTCCTCCTCCTGGTCCACCCACACCACTCCTCCTCCTCCTGATCCACCCACTCCTCCTCCTCCTGATCCACCCACACCACTCCTCCTGATCCACCCACACCACTCCTCCTGATCCACCCACACCACTCCTCCTGGTCCACCCACACCACTCCTCCTGGTCCACCCACACCACTCCTCCTGGTCCACCCACACCACTCCTCCTGGTCCACCCACACCACTCCTCCTCCTCCTCCTGGTCCACCCACACCCCTCCTCCTCCTGGTCCACCCACACCACTCCTCCTCCTGGTCCACCCACACCACTCCTCCTCCTGGTCCACCCACACCACTCCTCCTCCTGGTCCACCCACACCACTCCTCCTCCTGGTCCACCCACACCACTCCTCCTCCTGGTCCACCCACACCACTCCTCCTCCTGGTCCACCCACACCACTCCTCCTCCTGGTCCACCCACACCACTCCTCCTCCTGGTCCACCCACACCACTCCTCCTCCTGGTCCACCCACACCACTCCTCCTCCTGGTCCACCCACACCACTCCTCCTCCTGGTCCACCCACACCACTCCTCCTCCTGGTCCACCCACACCACTCCTCCTCCTGGTCCACCCACACCACTCCTCCTCCTGGTCCACCCACACCACTCCTCCTCCTGGTCCACCCACACCACTCCTCCTCCTGGTCCACCCACACCACTCCTCCTCCTGGTCCACCCACACCACTCCTCCTCCTGGTCCACCCACACCACTCCTCCTCCTGGTCCACCCACACCACTCCTCCTCCTGGTCCACCCACACCCAGTTATTGGAGGACCAAATATAGCCCATACAGAATTAATCGGCCCATGTTTGTAATAATGACAATTACAACAATACTGAATGAACACTTTTTTATTTTAATTTAATACATCTATTTAGTCTCATAAATAATGAAACATGTTTAAATAATGGCAGAACAGTTGTTAGGTGCAATATGAGCCATGGTAGAAAGCTAACGTTTAAGTTCCTCGCTCAGAACATGAGAACATATGAAAGCTGGTGGTTCGATATTCCCAGTTAAGAAGTTTTAGGTTGCAGTTATTATATGAATTATGACGCGTCAAGTATTTCTCTCTCTACCGTTTTGTATTTCATATACCTTTTTGACTATTGGATGTTCTTATAGGCACTATAGTATTGCCAGCCTAATCTCGGGAGTTGATAGGCTTGAAGTCATAAACAGAGCGGTGCTTCAAGCGTTGCGAAGAGCTGCTGGCAAACGCAGGAAAGTGCTGTTTGAATGAACGCTTACGAGCTGCTGCTGCCGACCACCGCTCAGTCAGACTGCTCTATCAAATCATAGACTTAATTATAATAAACACACAGAAATACGAGCCTTTGGTCATTAATATGGTCGAATCCGGAAACTATCATTTCGGAAACAAAACGTTTATTCTTTCAGTGAAATACGGAACCGTTCCGTATTTTATCGAAACGGGTGGCATCCCTAAGTCTAAATATTGCACAACCTTCAATGTTGTAATTATGTAAAATTCTGGCAAATTAGTTCACAACGAGCCAGGCGGCCCAAACTGCTGCATAAACCCTGACTCTGGTTGCACTGAGGGCAAGAGAAGTGACACCATTTCCCTAGTTAATATTGCCTGCTAACATGGATTTATTAACTAAATATGCAGGTTTAAAAAATACTTCTGTGTCTTGATTTTAAGGACGGAATTGATGTTTATGGTTGGATACATTTGTGCAAAGATTGCTTTTTTTCGGCAATGCGCTTTTCTTAACTCATCACCCGTCTGGTGAAGTCGAAGTCGGCTGTGATTCGATGATAAATTAACAGGCATTGATTATATGCAACGCAGGACAAGCTAGTTAACCTGGTAATATCATCAGCCGTGTGTACTTAACCTCTAGTATGAACTGGTCTGTGTGTAGCCATGTCCTGGTGTATAAACTGGTCTGTGTGTGTGTGTGTGTGTGTGTGTGTGTGTGTGTGTGTGTGTGTGTGTGTGTGTGTGTGTGTGTGTGTGTGGAGCCATGTCCTGGTGTATAAACTGGGCGGGACGTCTCTGAGTGTGACGGTGCTGCAGGTGAACGGTGGAATGTTCCGGGTTCTGAACACCCAGACAGACCACAGCATCGGAGGAGAGAGCTTCACCAGCGCCCTGGCAGGGCACCTGGCCGCAGAGTTCAAACGGTAATATACACACACACACACACACACACACACACACACACACACACACACACACACACACACCACACCTGGCCGCAGAGTTCAAACGGTAATATACACACACACACACACACACACACACACACACACACACACACACACACCTGGCCGCAGAGTTCAAACGGTAATATATACACACACACACACACACCTGGCCGCAGAGTTCAAACGGTAATATATACACACACACACACACACACACACACACACACACACACACACACACACACCACACCTGGCCGCAGAGTTCAAACGGTAATATATACACACACACACCTGGCCGCAGAGTTCAAACGGTAATATACACACACACACACACACACACACACACACACACACACACACACACACACACAACACAGCACCTGGCCGCAGAGTTCAAACGGTAATATATACACACACACACACACACACACCTGGCCGCAGAGTTCAAACGGTAATATATACACACACACACACACACCTGGCCGCAGAGTTCAAACGGTAATATATACACACACACACACACACACACACACACACACACACACACACCTGGCCGCAGAGTTCAAACGGTAATATATACACACACACACACACACACACACACACACACACACACACACACACCCACTCGGCCTGTTAGCCATGGGAGAGGTATTCCCCCCCTCCACTCGGCCTGTTAGCCATGGGAGAGGGTATTCCCCCCCTCCACTCGGCCTGTTAGCCATGGAGAGGGTATTCCCCCCCCTCCACTCGGCCTGTTAGCCATGGGAGAGGGTATCCCCCCCTCCACTCGGCCTGTTAGCCATGGGAGAGGGTATTCCCCCCTCCACTCGGCCTGTTAGCCATGGGAGAGGGTATTCCCCCCCTCCCCCCTCCACTCGGCCTGTTAGCCATGGGAGAGGGTATTCCCCCCCCCCCCCTCCACTCGGCCTGTTAGCCATGGGAGAGGGTATTCCCCCCCCTCCCACTCGGCCTGTTAGCCATGGGAGAGGGTATTCCCCCCCTCCACTCGGCCTGTTAGCCATGGGAGAGGTATTCCCCCCTCCACTCGGCCTGTTAGCCATGGGAGAGGGTATTCCCCCCCTCCACTCGGCCTGTTAGCCATGGGAGAGGGTATTCCCCCCCTCCACTCGGCCTGTTAGCCATGGGAGGGTATTCCCCCCTCCACTCGGCCTGTTAGCCATGGGAGAGGGTATTCCCCCCCCTCCACTCGGCCTGTTAGCCATGGGAGAGGGTATTCCCCCCTCCACTCGGCCTGTTAGCCATGGGAGAGGGTATTCCCCCCTCCACTCGGCCTGTTAGCCATGGGAGAGGGTATTCCCCCCCTCCACTCGGCCTGTTAGCCATGGGAGAGGGTATTCCCCCCCTCCACTCGGCCTGTTAGCCATGGGAGAGGGTATTCCCCCCTCCCTACTCGGCCTGTTAGCCATGGGAGAGGGTATTCCCCCCTCCACTCGGCCTGTTAGCCATGGGAGAGGGTATTCCCCCCCTCCACTCGGCCTGTTAGCCATGGAGAGGGTATTCCCCCCCCCTCCACTCGGCCTGTTAGCCATGGGAGAGGGTATTCCCCCCTCCACTCGGCCTGTTAGCCATGGGAGAGGGTATTCCCCCCTCCACTCGGCCTGTTAGCCATGGGAGAGGGTATTTCCCCCCTCCACTCGGCCTGTTAGCCATGGAGAGGGTATTCCCCCCCTCCACTCGGCCTGTTAGCCATGGGAGAGGGTATTCCCCCCCTCCACTCGGCCTGTTAGCCATGGGAGAGGGTATTCCCCCCCTCCACTCGGCCTGTTAGCCATGGGAGAGGGTATTCCCCCCCCCCTCCACTCGGCCTGTTAGCCATGGGAGAGGGTATTCCCCCCCCTCCACTCGGCCTGTTAGCCATGGGAGAGGGTATTCCCCCCCCTCCACTCGGCCTGTTAGCCATGGGAGAGGGTATTCCCCCCCCTCCACTCGGCCTGTTAGCCATGGGAGAGGGTATTCCCCCCCCTCCACTCGGCCTGTTAGCCATGGGAGAGGGTATTCCCCCCCTCCACTCGGCCTGTTAGCCATGGGAGAGGGTATTCCCCCCTCCACTCGGCCTGTTAGCCATGGGAGAGGGTATTCCCCCCTCCACTCGGCCTGTTAGCCATGGGAGAGGGTATTCCCCCCCCTCCACTCGGCCTGTTAGCCATGGGAGAGGGTATTCCCCCCTCCACTCGGCCTGTTAGCCATGGGAGAGGGTATTCCCCCCCCTCCACTCGGCCTGTTAGCCATGGGAGAGGGTATTCCCCCCCTCCACTCGGCCTGTTAGCCATGGGAGAGGGTATTCCCCCCCCTCCACTCGGCCTGTTAGCCATGGGAGAGGGTATTCCCCCCCTCCACTCGGCCTGTTAGCCATGGGAGAGGGTATTCCCCCCCTCCACTCGGCCTGTTAGCCATGGGAGAGGGTATTCCCCCCCCCCTCCACTCGGCCTGTTAGCCATGGAGAGGGTATTCCCCCCCCCTCCACTCGGCCTGTTAGCCATGGGAGAGGGTATTCCCCCCTCCACTCGGCCTGTTAGCCATGGGAGAGGGTATTCCCCCCTCCACTCGGCCTGTTAGCCATGGGAGGGTATTCCCCCCCTCCACTCGGCCTGTTAGCCATGGGAGAGGGGTATTCCCCCCCTCCACTCGGCCTGTTAGCCATGGGAGAGGGTATTCCCCCCTCCACTCGGCCTGTTAGCCATGGAGAGGGTATTCCCCCCCTCCACTCGGCCTGTTAGCCATGGGAGAGGGTATTCCCCCCCTCCACTCGGCCTGTTAGCCATGGGAGAGGGTATTCCCCCCTCCACTCGGCCTGTTAGCCATGGGAGGGTATTCCCCCCCCTCCACTCGGCCTGTTAGCCATGGGAGAGGGTATTCCCCCCCTCCACTCGGCCTGTTAGCCATGGGAGAGGGTATTCCCCCCCCTCCACTCGGCCTGTTAGCCATGGAGAGAGGTATTCCCCCCCTCCACTCGGCCTGTTAGCCATGGGAGAGGGTATTCCCCCCCCTCCACTCGGCCTGTTAGCCATGGGAGGGGTATTCCCCCCCCTCCACTCGGCCTGTTAGCCATGGGAGAGGGTATTCCCCCCCCTCCACTCGGCCTGTTAGCCATGGGAGAGGGTATTCCCCCCCTCCACTCGGCCTGTTAGCCATGGGAGAGGGTATTCCCCCCCTCCACTCGGCCTGTTAGCCATGGAGAGGGTATTCCCCCCCTCCACTCGGCCTGTTAGCCATGGGAGGGTATTCCCCCCCTCCACTCGGCCTGTTAGCCATGGGAGAGGGTATTCCCCCCCCTCCACTCGGCCTGTTAGCCATGGGAGAGGTATTCCCCCCCTCCACTCGGCCTGTTAGCCATGGGAGAGGGTATTCCCCCCCCTCCACTCGGCCTGTTAGCCATGGGAGAGGGTATTCCCCCCCTCCACTCGGCCTGTTAGCCATGGGAGAGGGTATTCCCCCCCTCCACTCGGCCTGTTAGCCATGGGAGAGGGTATTCCCCCCCCTCCACTCGGCCTGTTAGCCATGGGAGAGGGTATTCCCCCCCCCTCCACTCGGCCTGTTAGCCATGGGAGAGGGTATTCCCCCCCTCCACTCGGCCTGTTAGCCATGGGAGAGGGTATTCCCCCCCCCCCCTCCACTCGGCCTGTTAGCCATGGGAGAGGGTATTCCCCCCTCCACTCGGCCTGTTAGCCATGGGAGAGGGTATTCCCCCCCTCCACTCGGCCTGTTAGCCATGGGAGAGGGTATTCCCCCCTCCACTCGGCCTGTTAGCCATGGGAGAGGGTATTCCCCCCTCCACTCGGCCTGTTAGCCATGGGAGAGGGTATTCCCCCCCTCCACTCGGCCTGTTAGCCATGGGAGAGGGTATTCCCCCCCCTCCACTCGGCCTGTTAGCCATGGGAGAGGGTATTCCCCCCCTCCACTCGGCCTGTTAGCCATGGGAGAGGGTATTCCCCCCTCCACTCGGCCTGTTAGCCATGGGAGAGGGTATTCCCCCCCTCCACTCGGCCTGTTAGCCATGGGAGAGGGTATTCCCCCCCTCCACTCGGCCTGTTAGCCATGGGAGAGGGTATTCCCCCCCCTCCACTCGGCCTGTTAGCCATGGGAGAGGGTATTCCCCCCCTCCACTCGGCCTGTTAGCCATGGGAGAGGGTATTCCCCCCTCCACTCGGCCTGTTAGCCATGGGAGAAGGTATTCCCCCCCTCCACTCGGCCTGTTAGCCATGGGAGAGGGTATTCCCCCCCTCCACTCGGCCTGTTAGCCATGGGAGAGGGTATTCCCCCCCCCTCCACTCGGCCTGTTAGCCATGGGAGAGGGTATTCCCCCCTCCACTCGGCCTGTTAGCCATGGGAGAGGGTATTCCCCCCCTCCACTCGGCCTGTTAGCCATGGGAGAGGGTATTCCCCCCCCCTCCACTCGGCCTGTTAGCCATGGGAGAGGGTATTCCCCCCCTCCACTCGGCCTGTTAGCCATGGGAGGGGTATTCCCCCCCCCCCTCCACTCGGCCTGTTAGCCATGGGAGAGGGTATTCCCCCCCTCCACTCGGCCTGTTAGCCATGGGAGAGGGTATTCCCCCCTCCACTCGGCCTGTTAGCCATGGGAGAGGGTATTCCCCCCCTCCACTCGGCCTGTTAGCCATGGGAGGGTATTCCCCCCCTCCACTCGGCCTGTTAGCCATGGAGAGGGTATTCCCCCCCTCCACTCGGCCTGTTAGCCATGGGAGAGGGTATTCCCCCCCTCCTCCACTCGGCCTGTTGGCCATGGGAGAGGGTATTCCCCCCCCTCCACTCGGCCTGTTAGCCATGGGAGAGGGTATTCCCCCCTCTCGGGCCTGTTAGCCATGGGAGAGGTATTCCCCTCCACTCGGCCTGTTAGCCATGGGAGGGTATTCCCCCCCTCCACTCGGCCTGTTAGCCATGGGAGAGGGTATTCCCCCCCTCCACTCGGCCTGTTAGCCATGGAGGGGTGTTCCCCACTCGCCTGTTAGCCATGGGAGAGGGTTCCCCCCCTCCACTCGGCCTGTTAGCCATGGGAGAGGTATTCCCCCCTCCACTCGGCCTGTTAGCCATGGGAGAGGGTATTCCCCCCCTCCACTCGGCCTGTTAGCCATGGGAGAGGGTATTCCCCCCCTCCACTCGGCCTGTTAGCCATGGGAGAGGGTATTCCCCCCCCTCCACTCGGCCTGTTAGCCATGGGAGAGGGTATTCCCCCCCCCCCTCCACTCGGCCTGTTAGCCATGGGAGAGGGTATTCCCCCCCTCCACTCGGCCTGTTAGCCATGGGAGAGGGTATTCCCCCCTCCACTCGGCCTGTTAGCCATGGGAGAGGGTATTCCCCCCTCCACTCGGCCTGTTAGCCATGGGAGAGGGTATTCCCCCCCCTCCACTCGGCCTGTTAGCCATGGGAGAGGGTATTCCCCCCCCTCCACTCGGCCTGTTAGCCATGGGAGGGGTATTCCCCCCCTCCACTCGGCCTGTTAGCCATGGGAGAGGTATTCCCCCCCTCCACTCGGCCTGTTAGCCATGGGAGAGGGTATTCCCCCCCCTCCACTCGGCCTGTTAGCCATGGGAGAGGGTATTCCCCCCTCCACTCGGCCTGTTAGCCATGGGAGAGGTATTCCCCCCTCCACTCGGCCTGTTAGCCATGGAGAGGGTATTCCCCCCCCTCCACTCGGCCTGTTAGCCATGGGAGAGGGTATTCCCCCCCTCCACTCAGCCTGTTAGCCATGGGAGGGGTATTCCCCCCCTCCACTCGGCCTGTTAGCCATGGGAGAGGGTATTCCCCCCCTCCACTCGGCCTGTTAGCCATGGGAGAGGGTATTCCCCCCCTCCACTCGGCCTGTTAGCCATGGGAGAGGGTATTCCCCCCCTCCACTCGGCCTGTTAGCCATGGGAGAGGGTATTCCCCCCCTCCACTCGGCCTGTTAGCCATGGGAGAGGGTATTCCCCCCCTCCACTCGGCCTGTTAGCCATGGGAGAGGGTATTCCCCCCCTCCACTCGGCCTGTTAGCCATGGGAGAGGTATTCCCCCCTCCACTCGGCCTGTTAGCCATGGGAGAGGGTATTCCCCCCCTCCACTCGGCCTGTTAGCCATGGAGAGGGTATTCCCCCCCTCCACTCGGCCTGTTAGCCATGGGAGGGTATTCCCCCCCTCCACTCGGCCTGTTAGCCATGGGAGAGGGTATTCCCCCCCCTCCACTCGGCCTGTTAGCCATGGGAGAGGGTATTCCCCCCCCCTCCACTCGGCCTGTTAGCCATGGGAGAGGGTATTCCCCCCCTCCACTCGGCCTGTTAGCCATGGGAGAGGGTATTCCCCCCCTCCACTCGGCCTGTTAGCCATGGGAGAGGGTATTCCCCCCTCCACTCGGCCTGTTAGCCATGGGAGAGGGTATTCCCCCCCCTCCACTCGGCCTGTTAGCCATGGGAGAGGGTATTCCCCCCCTCCACTCGGCCTGTTAGCCATGGGAGAGGGTATTCCCCCCCCCTCCACTCGGCCTGTTAGCCATGGGAGAGGGTATTCCCCCCCTCCACTCGGCCTGTTAGCCATGGGAGAGGGTATTCCCCCCCTCCACTCGGCCTGTTAGCCATGGGAGAGGGTATTCCCCCCCTCCACTCGGCCTGTTAGCCATGGGAGAGGGTATTCCCCCCCTCCACTCGGCCTGTTAGCCATGGGAGAGGGTATTCCCCCCTCCACTCGGCCTGTTAGCCATGGGAGAGGGTATTCCCCCCCTCCACTCGGCCTGTTAGCCATGGGAGGGGTATTCCCCCCCCTCCACTCGGCCTGTTAGCCATGGGAGGGTATTCCCCCCCTCCACTCGGCCTGTTAGCCATGGAGAGGGTATTCCCCCCCTCCACTCGGCCTGTTAGCCATGGGAGAGGGTATTCCCCCCCCTCCACTCGGCCTGTTAGCCATGGGAGGGTATTCCCCCCCCTCCACTCGGCCTGTTAGCCATGGGAGAGGGTATTCCCCCCCCTCCACTCGGCCTGTTAGCCATGGGAGAGGGTATTCCCCCCCCCCTCCACTCGGCCTGTTAGCCATGGGAGAGGGTATTCCCCCCTCCACTCGGCCTGTTAGCCATGGGAGAGGGTATTCCCCCCCTCCACTCGGCCTGTTAGCCATGGGAGAGGGTATTCCCCCCCTCCACTCGGCCTGTTAGCCATGGGAGAGGGTATTCCCCCCCCCTCCACTCGGCCTGTTAGCCATGGGAGAGGGTATTCCCCCCCCCTCCACTCGGCCTGTTAGCCATGGGAGGGGTATTCCCCCCCCTCCACTCGGCCTGTTAGCCATGGGAGAGGGTATTCCCCCCCCTCCACTCGGCCTGTTAGCCATGGAGAGGGTATTCCCCCCTCCACTCGGCCTGTTAGCCATGGGAGAGGGTATTCCCCCCCCCTCCACTCGGCCTGTTAGCCATGGGAGAGGGTATTCCCCCCCCCCTCCACTCGGCCTGTTAGCCATGGGAGGGTATTCCCCCCCCCTCCACTCGGCCTGTTAGCCATGGGAGAGGGTATTCCCCCCCCTCCACTCGGCCTGTTAGCCATGGGAGAGGGTATTCCCCCCCTCCACTCGGCCTGTTAGCCATGGGAGAGGGTATTCCCCCCCCCCTCCACTCGGCCTGTTAGCCATGGGAGAGGGTATTCCCCCCCCCCCTCCACTCGGCCTGTTAGCCATGGGAGAGGGTATTCCCCCCCTCCACTCGGCCTGTTAGCCATGGGAGAGGGTATTCCCCCCCCTCCACTCGGCCTGTTAGCCATGGGAGAGGGTATTCCCCCCCCCTCCACTCGGCCTGTTAGCCATGGGAGAGGGTATTCCCCCCCTCCACTCGGCCTGTTAGCCATGGGAGAGGGTATTCCCCCCCCTCCACTCGGCCTGTTAGCCATGGGAGAGGGTATTCCCCCCCTCCACTCGGCCTGTTAGCCATGGGAGAGGGTATTCCCCCCCTCCACTCGGCCTGTTAGCCATGGGAGAGGGTATTCCCCCCCTCCACTCGGCCTGTTAGCCATGGGAGGGTATTCCCCCCCTCCACTCGGCCTGTTAGCCATGGGAGAGGGTATTCCCCCCTCCACTCGGCCTGTTAGCCATGGGAGAGGGTATTCCCCCCCTCCACTCGGCCTGTTAGCCATGGGAGAGGGTATTCCCCCCTCCACTCGGCCTGTTAGCCATGGGAGAGGGTATTCCCCCCCTCCACTGCCTGTTAGCCATGGGAGGGTATTCCCCCCCTCCACTCGGCCTGTTAGCCATGGGAGAGGGTATTCCCCCCCCTCCACTCGGCCTGTTAGCCATGGGAGAGGGTATTCCCCCCCCCCTCCACTCGGCCTGTTAGCCATGGGAGAGGGTATTCCCCCCCTCCACTCGGCCTGTTAGCCATGGGAGAGGGTATTCCCCCCCTCCACTCGGCCTGTTAGCCATGGGAGAGGGTATTCCCCCCCTCCACTCGGCCTGTTAGCCATGGGAGAGGGTATTCCCCCCCTCCACTCGGCCTGTTAGCCATGGGAGAGGGTATTCCCCCCCTCCACTCGGCCTGTTAGCCATGGGAGAGGGTATTCCCCCCCCTCCACTCGGCCTGTTAGCCATGGGAGAGGGTATTCCCCCCCCTCCACTCGGCCTGTTAGCCATGGGAGGGTATTCCCCCCCCCTCCACTCGGCCTGTTAGCCATGGGAGAGGGTATTCCCCCCCCCTCCACTCGGCCTGTTAGCCATGGGAGAGGGTATTCCCCCCCTCCACTCGGCCTGTTAGCCATGGGAGAGGGTATTCCCCCCTCCACTCGGCCTGTTAGCCATGGGAGAGGGTATTCCCCCCCCCTCCACTCGGCCTGTTAGCCATGGGAGAGGGTATTCCCCCCCTCCACTCGGCCTGTTAGCCATGGGAGAGGGTATTCCCCCCTCCACTCGGCCTGTTAGCCATGGGAGAGGGTATTCCCCCCCCTCCACTCGGCCTGTTAGCCATGGGAGAGGGTATTCCCCCCCTCCACTCGGCCTGTTAGCCATGGGAGAGGGTATTCCCCCCCCCTCCACTCGGCCTGTTAGCCATGGGAGAGGGTATTCCCCCCCCTCCACTCGGCCTGTTAGCCATGGAGAGGGTATTCCCCCCTCCACTCGGCCTGTTAGCCATGGGAGAGGGTATTCCCCCCCTCCACTCGGCCTGTTAGCCATGGAGAGGGTATTCCCCCCCTCCACTCGGCCTGTTAGCCATGGGAGAGGGTGTTCCCCCCCCTCCACTCGGCCTGTTAGCCATGGGAGAGGGTATTCCCCCCCCCCTCCACTCGGCCTGTTAGCCATGGAGAGGGTATTCCCCCCCCTCCACTCGGCCTGTTAGCCATGGGAGAGGGTATTCCCCCCCTCCACTCGGCCTGTTAGCCATGGAGAGGGTATTCCCCCCCCCCTCCACTCGGCCTGTTAGCCATGGGAGGGTATTCCCCCCCCCTCCACTCGGCCTGTTAGCCATGGGAGAGGGTATTCCCCCCCCCTCCACTCGGCCTGTTAGCCATGGGAGAGGGTATTCCCCCCTCCACTCGGCCTGTTAGCCATGGGAGAGGGTATTCCCCCCCCTCCACTCGGCCTGTTAGCCATGGGAGAGGGTATTCCCCCCCTCCACTCGGCCTGTTAGCCATGGGAGAGGGTATTCCCCCCCTCCACTCGGCCTGTTAGCCATGGGAGAGGGTATTCCCCCCTCCACTCGGCCTGTTAGCCATGGGAGAGGGTATTCCCCCCCTCCACTCGGCCTGTTAGCCATGGGAGAGGGTATTCCCCCCCCTCCACTCGGCCTGTTAGCCATGGAGAGGGTATTCCCCCCCCTCCACTCGGCCTGTTAGCCATGGGAGAGGGTATTCCCCCCCCTCCACTCGGCCTGTTAGCCATGGGAGAGGGTATTCCCCCCCTCCACTCGGCCTGTTAGCCATGGGAGAGGGTATTCCCCCCCCCTCCACTCGGCCTGTTAGCCATGGGAGAGGGTATTCCCCCCCTCCACTCGGCCTGTTAGCCATGGGAGAGGGTATTCCCCCCTCCACTCGGCCTGTTAGCCATGGGAGAGGGTATTCCCCCCCCCCTCCACTCGGCCTGTTAGCCATGGGAGAGGGTATTCCCCCCCCCTCCACTCGGCCTGTTAGCCATGGGAGAGGGTATTCCCCCCCCTCCACTCGGCCTGTTAGCCATGGGAGAGGGTATTCCCCCCTCCACTCGGCCTGTTAGCCATGGGAGGGTATTCCCCCCCCCCTCCACTCGGCCTGTTAGCCATGGAGAGGGTATTCCCCCCCCTCCACTCGGCCTGTTAGCCATGGGAGAGGGTATTCCCCCCCCCTCCACTCGGCCTGTTAGCCATGGGAGAGGGTATTCCCCCCCCTCCACTCGGCCTGTTAGCCATGGGAGAGGGTATTCCCCCCCCCTCCACTCGGCCTGTTAGCCATGGGAGAGGGTATTCCCCCCCCCCTCCACTCGGCCTGTTAGCCATGGGAGAGGGTATTCCCCCCTCCACTCGGCCTGTTAGCCATGGGAGAGGGTATTCCCCCCCCCTCCACTCGGCCTGTTAGCCATGGGAGAGGGTATTCCCCCCCTCCACTCGGCCTGTTAGCCATGGGAGAGGGTATTCCCCCCCTCCACTCGGCCTGTTAGCCATGGGAGGGTATTCCCCCCCCCTCCACTCGGCCTGTTAGCCATGGGAGAGGGTATTCCCCCCCCCTCCACTCGGCCTGTTAGCCATGGGAGAGGGTATTCCCCCCCCCCCCTCCACTCGGCCTGTTAGCCATGGGAGAGGGTATTCCCCCCTCCACTCGGCCTGTTAGCCATGGGAGAGGGTATTCCCCCCCCCTCCACTCGGCCTGTTAGCCATGGGAGAGGGTATTCCCCCCCTCCACTCGGCCTGTTAGCCATGGGAGAGGGTATTCCCCCCCTCCACTCGGCCTGTTAGCCATGGGAGAGGGTATTCCCCCCCCTCCACTCGGCCTGTTAGCCATGGGAGAGGGTATTCCCCCCCTCCACTCGGCCTGTTAGCCATGGGAGAGGGTATTCCCCCCCCCTCCACTCGGCCTGTTAGCCATGGGAGAGGGTATTCCCCCCCCCCCTCCACTCGGCCTGTTAGCCATGGGAGAGGGTATTCCCCCCCTCCACTCGGCCTGTTAGCCATGGGAGAGGGTATTCCCCCCCCCTCCACTCGGCCTGTTAGCCATGGGAGAGGGTATTCCCCCCCTCCACTCGGCCTGTTAGCCATGGGAGAGGGTATTCCCCCCCTCCACTCGGCCTGTTAGCCATGGGAGAGGGTATTCCCCCCCTCCACTCGGCCTGTTAGCCATGGGAGAGGGTATTCCCCCCCCCTCCACTCGGCCTGTTAGCCATGGGAGGGTATTCCCCCCCTCCACTCGGCCTGTTAGCCATGGGAGAGGGTATTCCCCCCCTCCACTCGGCCTGTTAGCCATGGGAGAGGGTATTCCCCCCCTCCACTCGGCCTGTTAGCCATGGGAGAGGGTATTCCCCCCTCCACTCGGCCTGTTAGCCATGGGAGAGGGTATTCCCCCCCCTCCACTCGGCCTGTTAGCCATGGGAGAGGGTATTCCCCCCCCTCCACTCGGCCTGTTAGCCATGGGAGAGGGTATTCCCCCCCTCCACTCGGCCTGTTAGCCATGGGAGAGGGTATTCCCCCCCCTCCACTCGGCCTGTTAGCCATGGGAGAGGGTATTCCCCCCCTCCACTCGGCCTGTTAGCCATGGGGAGGGTATTCCCCCCCCCTCCACTCGGCCTGTTAGCCATGGGAGAGGGTATTCCCCCCCTCCACTCGGCCTGTTAGCCATGGGAGAGGGTATTCCCCCCCTCCACTCGGCCTGTTAGCCATGGAGAGGGTATTCCCCCCCCTCCACTCGGCCTGTTAGCCATGGGAGAGGGTATTCCCCCCCTCCACTCGGCCTGTTAGCCATGGGAGAGGGTATTCCCCCCCCCTCCACTCGGCCTGTTAGCCATGGGAGAGGGTATTCCCCCCCCTCCACTCGGCCTGTTAGCCATGGGAGGGGTATTCCCCCCCTCCACTCGGCCTGTTAGCCATGGGAGAGGGTATTCCCCCCCTCCACTCGGCCTGTTAGCCATGGGAGAGGGTATTCCCCCCCTCCACTCGGCCTGTTAGCCATGGGAGAGGGTGTTCCCCCCCTCCACTCGGCCTGTTAGCCATGGGAGAGGGTATTCCCCCCCCCTCCACTCGGCCTGTTAGCCATGGGAGAGGGTATTCCCCCCCTCCACTCGGCCTGTTAGCCATGGGAGAGGGTATTCCCCCCCTCCACTCGGCCTGTTAGCCATGGGAGAGGGTATTCCCCCCCCCCTCCACTCGGCCTGTTAGCCATGGGAGGGTATTCCCCCCCTCCACTCGGCCTGTTAGCCATGGGAGAGGGTATTCCCCCCCTCCACTCGGCCTGTTAGCCATGGGAGGGGTATTCCCCCCCTCCACTCGGCCTGTTAGCCATGGGAGAGGGTATTCCCCCACCCCTCCACTCGGCCTGTTAGCCATGGGAGGGTATTCCCCCCCTCCACTCGGCCTGTTAGCCATGGGAGAGGGTATTCCCCCCCTCCACTCGGCCTGTTAGCCATGGGAGAGGGTATTCCCCCCCTCCACTCGGCCTGTTAGCCATGGGAGAGGGTATTCCCCCCCTCCACTCGGCCTGTTAGCCATGGGAGAGGGTATTCCCCCCCCCTCCACTCGGCCTGTTAGCCATGGGAGAGGGTATTCCCCCCCTCCACTCGGCCTGTTAGCCATGGGAGAGGGTATTCCCCCCTCCACTCGGCCTGTTAGCCATGGGAGAGGGTATTCCCCCCCTCCACTCGGCCTGTTAGCCATGGGAGGGTATTCCCCCCCCTCCACTCGGCCTGTTAGCCATGGGAGAGGGTATTCCCCCCCCCTCCACTCGGCCTGTTAGCCATGGAGAGGGTATTCCCCCCCCTCCACTCGGCCTGTTAGCCATGGGAGAGGGTATTCCCCCCCTCCACTCGGCCTGTTAGCCATGGGAGAGGGTATTCCCCCCCCCTCCACTCGGCCTGTTAGCCATGGGAGAGGGTATTCCCCCCCTCCACTCGGCCTGTTAGCCATGGGAGAGGGTATTCCCCCCCTCCACTCGGCCTGTTAGCCATGGGAGAGGGTATTCCCCCCCTCCACTCGGCCTGTTAGCCATGGGAGAGGGTATTCCCCCCCTCCACTCGGCCTGTTAGCCATGGGAGAGGGTATTCCCCCCCTCCACTCGGCCTGTTAGCCATGGGAGAGGGTATTCCCCCCCTCCACTCGGCCTGTTAGCCATGGGAGAGGGTATTCCCCCCCCTCCACTCGGCCTGTTAGCCATGGGAGAGGGTATTCCCCCCCTCCACTCGGCCTGTTAGCCATGGGAGAGGGTATTCCCCCCCTCCACTCGGCCTGTTAGCCATGGGAGAGGGTATTCCCCCCCCCTCCACTCGGCCTGTTAGCCATGGGAGAGGGTATTCCCCCCCTCCACTCGGCCTGTTAGCCATGGGAGAGGGTATTCCCCCCTCCACTCGCCTGTTAGCCATGGGAGAGGGTATTCCCCCCTCCACTCGGCCTGTTAGCCATGGGAGAGGGTATTCCCCCCCTCCACTCGGCCTGTTAGCCATGGGAGAGGGTATTCCCCCCCTCCACTCGGCCTGTTAGCCATGGGAGAGGGTATTCCCCCCCTCCACTCGGCCTGTTAGCCATGGGAGAGGGTATTCCCCCCCCCTCCACTCGGCCTGTTAGCCATGGGAGAGGGTATTCCCCCCCCCTCCACTCGGCCTGTTAGCCATGGGAGAGGGTATTCCCCCCTCCACTCGGCCTGTTAGCCATGGAGAGGGTATTCCCCCCCTCCACTCGGCCTGTTAGCCATGGGAGAGGGTATTCCCCCCCTCCACTCGGCCTGTTAGCCATGGGAGAGGGTATTCCCCCCCCTCCACTCGGCCTGTTAGCCATGGGAGAGGGTATTCCCCCCCTCCACTCGGCCTGTTAGCCATGGGAGAGGGTATTCCCCCCCTCCACTCGGCCTGTTAGCCATGGGAGAGGGTATTCCCCCCCCCTCCACTCGGCCTGTTAGCCATGGGAGAGGGTATTCCCCCCCCTCCACTCGGCCTGTTAGCCATGGGAGAGGGTATTCCCCCCCTCCACTCGGCCTGTTAGCCATGGGAGAGGGTATTCCCCCCCTCCACTCGGCCTGTTAGCCATGGGAGAGGTATTCCCCCCTCCACTCGGCCTGTTAGCCATGGGAGAGGGTATTCCCCCCCTCCACTCGGCCTGTTAGCCATGGGAGAGGGTATTCCCCCCCTCCACTCGGCCTGTTAGCCATGGGAGAGGGTATTCCCCCCCTCCACTCGGCCTGTTAGCCATGGGAGAGGGTATTCCCCCCCCTCCACTCGGCCTGTTAGCCATGGGAGAGGGTATTCCCCCCCCCTCCACTCGGCCTGTTAGCCATGGGAGAGGGTATTCCCCCCCCCTCCACTCGGCCTGTTAGCCATGGGAGAGGGTATTCCCCCCCCTCCACTCGGCCTGTTAGCCATGGGAGAGGGTATTCCCCCCCCTCCACTCGGCCTGTTAGCCATGGGAGAGGGTATTCCCCCCCCTCCACTCGGCCTGTTAGCCATGGGAGAGGGTATTCCCCCCCCTCCACTCGGCCTGTTAGCCATGGGAGAGGGTATTCCCCCCCCCTCCACTCGGCCTGTTAGCCATGGGAGAGGGTATTCCCCCCTCCACTCGGCCTGTTAGCCATGGGAGAGGGTATTCCCCCCCCCCCTCCACTCGGCCTGTTAGCCATGGGAGAGGGTATTCCCCCCCCTCCACTCGGCCTGTTAGCCATGGGAGAGGTATTCCCCCCCTCCACTCGGCCTGTTAGCCATGGGAGAGGGTATTCCCCCCCTCCACTCGGCCTGTTAGCCATGGGAGGGTATTCCCCCCCCTCCACTCGGCCTGTTAGCCATGGGAGAGGGTATTCCCCCCCCTCCACTCGGCCTGTTAGCCATGGGAGAGGGTATTCCCCCCCTCCACTCGGCCTGTTAGCCATGGGAGAGGGTATTCCCCCCCTCCACTCGGCCTGTTAGCCATGGGAGAGGGTATTCCCCCCCCTCCACTCGGCCTGTTAGCCATGGGAGGGTATTCCCCCCCTCCACTCGGCCTGTTAGCCATGGGAGAGGGTATTCCCCCCCTCCACTCGGCCTGTTAGCCATGGGAGAGGGTATTCCCCCCCCTCCACTCGGCCTGTTAGCCATGGGAGAGGGTATTCCCCCCCCTCCACTCGGCCTGTTAGCCATGGGAGAGGGTATTCCCCCCTCCACTCGGCCTGTTAGCCATGGGAGAGGGTATTCCCCCCCTCCACTCGGCCTGTTAGCCATGGGAGAGGGTATTCCCCCCCCTCCACTCGGCCTGTTAGCCATGGGAGAGGGTATTCCCCCCCTCCACTCGGCCTGTTAGCCATGGGAGAGGGTATTCCCCCCCTCCACTCGGCCTGTTAGCCATGGGAGAGGGTATTCCCCCCCCTCCACTCGGCCTGTTAGCCATGGGAGAGGGTATTCCCCCCCCCTCCACTCGGCCTGTTAGCCATGGGAGAGGGTATTCCCCCCTCCTCGCCTGTTAGCCATGGGAGAGGGTATTCCCCCCTCCACTCGGCCTGTTAGCCATGGGAGAGGGTATTCCCCCCCTCCACTCGGCCTGTTAGCCATGGGAGAGGGTATTCCCCCCCCTCCACTCGGCCTGTTAGCCATGGGAGAGGGTATTCCCCCCCTCCACTCGGCCTGTTAGCCATGGGAGAGGGTATTCCCCCCCTCCACTCGGCCTGTTAGCCATGGGAGAAGGTATTCCCCCCCCCTCCACTCGGCCTGTTAGCCATGGGAGAGGGTATTCCCCCCCTCCACTCGGCCTGTTAGCCATGGGAGAGGGTATTCCCCCCCCCTCCACTCGGCCTGTTAGCCATGGGAGAGGGTATTCCCCCCTCCACTCGGCCTGTTAGCCATGGGAGAGGGTATTCCCCCCCCTCCACTCGGCCTGTTAGCCATGGGAGAGGGTATTCCCCCCCCTCCACTCGGCCTGTTAGCCATGGGAGAGGGTATTCCCCCCCCTCCACTCGGCCTGTTAGCCATGGGAGAGGGTATTCCCCCCCCTCCACTCGGCCTGTTAGCCATGGGAGAGGGTATTCCCCCCCCTCCACTCGGCCTGTTAGCCATGGGAGAGGGTATTCCCCCCCTCCACTCAGCCTGTTAGCCATGGGAGGGTATTCCCCCCCTCCACTCGGCCTGTTAGCCATGGGAGAGGGTATTCCCCCCCCTCCACTCGGCCTGTTAGCCATGGGAGAGGGTATTCCCCCCTCCACTCGGCCTGTTAGCCATGGGAGGGGTATTCCCCCCCTCCACTCGGCCTGTTAGCCATGGGAGAGGGTATTCCCCCCCCCTCCACTCGGCCTGTTAGCCATGGGAGAGGGTATTCCCCCCCCTCCACTCGGCCTGTTAGCCATGGGAGAGGGTATTCCCCCCCTCCACTCGGCCTGTTAGCCATGGGAGAGGGTATTCCCCCCCTCCACTCGGCCTGTTAGCCATGGGAGAGGGTATTCCCCCCCTCCACTCGGCCTGTTAGCCATGGGAGAGGGTATTCCCCCCTCCACTCGGCCTGTTAGCCATGGAGAGGGTATTCCCCCCCTCCACTCGGCCTGTTAGCCATGGGAGAGGGTATTCCCCCCCTCCACTCGGCCTGTTAGCCATGGGAGAGGGTATTCCCCCCCTCCACTCGGCCTGTTAGCCATGGGAGAGGGTATTCCCCCCCCTCCACTCGGCCTGTTAGCCATGGGAGAGGGTATTCCCCCCCTCCACTCGGCCTGTTAGCCATGGGAGAGGGTATTCCCCCCCTCCACTCGGCCTGTTAGCCATGGGAGAGGGTATTCCCCCCCCTCCACTCGGCCTGTTAGCCATGGGAGAGGGTATTCCCCCCCCCCTCCACTCGGCCTGTTAGCCATGGGAGAGGGTATTCCCCCCCTCCACTCGGCCTGTTAGCCATGGGAGAGGGTATTCCCCCCCTCCACTCGGCCTGTTAGCCATGGGAGAGGGTATTCCCCCCCTCCACTCGGCCTGTTAGCCATGGGAGAGGGTATTCCCCCCCCTCCACTCGGCCTGTTAGCCATGGGAGAGGGTATTCCCCCCCTCCACTCGGCCTGTTAGCCATGGAGAGGGTATTCCCCCCCCTCCACTCGGCCTGTTAGCCATGGGAGAGGGTATTCCCCCCCCTCCACTCGGCCTGTTAGCCATGGGAGAGGGTATTCCCCCCCTCCACTCGGCCTGTTAGCCATGGGAGAGGGTATTCCCCCCCTCCACTCGGCCTGTTAGCCATGGGAGAGGGTATTCCCCCCCCTCCACTCGGCCTGTTAGCCATGGGAGAGGGTATTCCCCCCCCTCCACTCGGCCTGTTAGCCATGGGAGAGGGTATTCCCCCCCCTCCACTCGGCCTGTTAGCCATGGAGAGGGTATTCCCCCCCCTCCACTCGGCCTGTTAGCCATGGGAGAGGGTATTCCCCCCCCCTCCACTCGGCCTGTTAGCCATGGGAGAGGGTATTCCCCCCCTCCACTCGGCCTGTTAGCCATGGGAGAGGGTATTCCCCCCCTCCACTCGGCCTGTTAGCCATGGGAGAGGGTATTCCCCCCCCTCCACTCGGCCTGTTAGCCATGGGAGAGGGTATTCCCCCCCTCCACTCGGCCTGTTAGCCATGGGAGAGGGTATTCACCCCCCCTCCACTCGGCCTGTTAGCCATGGGAGAGGGTATTCCCCCCCTCCACTCGGCCTGTTAGCCATGGGAGAGGGTATTCCCCCCCTCCACTCGGCCTGTTAGCCATGGGAGAGGGTATTCCCCCCCCTCGGCCTGTTAGCCATGGGAGAGGGTATTCCCCCCCTCCACTCGGCCTGTTAGCCATGGGAGAGGGTATTCCCCCCCCTCCACTCGGCCTGTTAGCCATGGGAGAGGGTATTCCCCCCCTCCACTCAGCCTGTTAGCCATGGGAGAGGGTATTCCCCCCCTCCACTCAGCCTGTTAGCCATGGGAGAGGGTATTCCCCCCCTCCACTCAGCCTGTTAGCCATGGGAGAGGGTATTCCCCCCCCTCCACTCAGCCTGTTAGCCATGGGAGAGGGTATTCCCCCCCCCCACTCGGCCTGTTAGCCATGGGAGAGGGTATTCCCCCCTCCACTCGGCCTGTTAGCCATGGGAGAGGGTATTCCCCCCCCTCCACTCGGCCTGTTAGCCATGGGAGCGGGTATTCCCCCCCCTCCACTCGGCCTGTTAGCCATGGGAGAGGGTATTCCCCCCCCCTCCACTCGGCCTGTTACCATGGGAGCGGGTATTCCCCTACATCCCATCGGTGTCTGTCTGTCTGCAGGTGGTGTAAACAGGATGTTAGCGGTAACGCGAGGGCCATGTTGAAGCTGATGAACGGAGCAGACGTGGCCAAACATTCCCTCTCCTCGCTGGGTTCTGCTAACTGCTTTGTTGACTCTCTACACGACGGCATGGACTTCGACTGCAACATCTCCAGGTGACTACACTACCCACAAACCTCTGCTCTCTTACCCACCACAATGTGTATTTATTTATTTATTTAAATAGGCAAGTCGGTTAAGAACAAATTATTATTTACAATGACTGCCTCCCCCCCGAACGACTCTGGGCCAATTATGCGCCGCCCAATGGGACTTCCGATCACGGCCGGTTGTGATACAGCCCTGAATGGAACCCGGGTCTGTAGTGACGCCTGTAGTGCTGCGATGCAGGGCCTTAGACCGCTGTTCCCCTCACCATCCCCCTCTTCGTACACCGCCACAGGAAAGTCACGCTGTGTTTCTTTTCTCAGGGCCCGTTTTGAGCTGCTGTGTTCTTCCCTGTTCAACAAGAGTGTCCAACCAATCAGAAGCCTGCTGGAGACGACTGGGCTCTCTACTAGCGACATCAACAAGGTAACCCTCAGCCTACCTAACATGGGGTTGGGAGTTGCCATGGCAACGGTGCTCTGGATTTATTTTGGGGGGGGGGATGAAGTGTCAACTTGATAGCTAGCTAGTTTGGCTTTCTCCGACCAACATAAAATGTCTGCCAAAAAAAATGCATTATTTCACCTGAGAAACATCACCCGACTCAGTCCTGTTTTCTCTCAACCTGAGAGGCTGGTCACCTCCCGCGTCACCATCCCACTAGATTACTGTGTCGTGATTAAGTGATATAACATGCTATTCTATAAAATCCTTTCTCTGTAATTAATATCACCTGATTCGCTAATCATGTAAATGTAATTAAATAGAAAGTCGGGGCACCACGGAAGAGTGTTTTTTTATAGAGCCGTTATCTTCCGAATAAACTCTTAAAGACTTTAATATTTTACATCGATAGCCGTCAATATTAATCCTCATTTTATTTTCAGTCTCATAATGAAAGTTGTAAATTCTTGGCTATCTTCACGAACCCTGGCTAACAAGTTGAATCAGCAATACAAAATTGGGTTTAATTATTTATTTACTAAATGCCTAACTAATCACACAGAATTACATATACACAGAATGCAAATGATGTCATACAGAAAACGTCCCTGGTGGACGGAGCCGACATGGCTGCTTGTTACACAAAGGAAAGGGGGTTGGGCTTGAAATGAAAGAGCGGGAAGACTTGGGAATAAAGAAACAGCAGCTCTGCCGTCGTAAATACATTATCTTATGCATTCTAAATTACCGCCCATTTAGAAAAGGAAAATGCAATAAATATTTACTCTGAGCTGCGCTTCGGTAGGTTGGTCGTAGATGCTGGCCGGGTTGGCCAACAGATCTCCCTGCCCTCGGAAGAATGTCTCTGGTGGTACATTGGATACGTGGTAGTATCTTCGTCTGTCTGTTAGACTGGATCCGTCGTCCGTCCTTTCCTAGCCCACGTCTACAGCGGCCGCTGCTAACTCAACGGCTAGGAAGTATCACTTCTGTAGTGAATAAGCTCAAAGTTCATACCATTCGCAACCAAAGCTCACGCCGAGGTTGGCTCAGTTCTGTACTTGACGTGTGTGTCCTTGTAACGCAGAGGCTGCAGACCTCACGTAGTGGAACTCCTGAAGAACATTGGTCATTGTCTTATATAGTGGCGAGGGGAGGAGGGTGTGTTTCATCGTTTATAACCCCTGTCTCTTCACAGGGGTGGGCCACTGGTCAAGCAGGGCACTTTCCTTATGAAAACCCAATTCTCTCATTTGGAAGCTAAAATTACATTTAATCTCCTAACAAACTATTTCAATATCAAACATTTCAATTGCATAACAATTCCATGTGACTCTGATAACTAGAGGGTGTAGACTTTCCCAGGTACAGTTTATGTCGTCCTGTCATCAGTCATAATGTCTCAGATGACAACCGAACTGACATACATACTCATTACGTTCCAAAGCATATTTTCAACTGGTTTTATTACCAAAATATGGTTCCTTTCCCCATTTGTTTGATGCTCCCAGACTCTCTATGCTTAACAAAGGCTATTCAAGTCCTTCAGTTGGGTCAGAGAGGGGAAGGGAGAAAGGTATTTATGGGGGGGGGTCATAAACCTTACCCACAGGCCAACGTCATGACAACTGCAATGCTCTCCTTGGTGGTCTCCCCTCAAAAAGCATCCTCAGGCTGCAGCTAACCATACCCCTACCTAACCCCTACCTACCCTACCTAACCCCTACCCCTACCTACCCTACCCCTACCTACCCTACCCCTAACCCTACCTAAAGCATCCTCAGGCTGCAGCTAACCCTACCCCTACCTACCCTACCCCTACCTACCCTACCCCTACCTAACCCCCTACCCCTACCTACCCTACCCCTACCTACCCCTAACCCTACCCTACCTACCCTAACCCTACCCTACCTACCCCTAACCCTACCCCTACCTACCCTACCTAACCCCTACCCCTACCTGCCCTAACCCTACCCTACCTACCCTAACCCTACCTAAAGCATCCTCAGGCTGCAGCTAACCCTACCCCTACCTACCCTACCTAACCCCTACCCCTACCTACCCCTAACCCTACCCTACCTACCCTAACCCTACCTAAAGCATCCACAGGCTGCAGCTAACCCTACCCCTACCTAACCCCTACCTACCCCTAACCCTACCCTACCTACCCTAACCCTACCTAAAGCATCCACAGGCTGCAGCTTGTGCAGAACAGCGTTGCCAGGATCCTTACAGGAACCCAGAAATCAATCAATCAATCAAATGTATTTATATAGCCCTTCTTACATCAGCTGATATCTCAAAGTGCTGAACAGAAACCCAGCCTAAAACCCCAAACAGCAAGCAATGCAGGTGTAGAAGCACGGTGGCTAGGAAAAACTCCCTAGAAAGGCCAGAACCTAGGAAGAAACCTAGAGAGGAACCAGGCTCTGAGGGGTGGCCAGTCCTCTTCTGGCTGTGCCGGGTGGAGATTATAACAGAACATGGCCAAGATGTTCAAATGTTCATAGATGACCAGCATGGTCAAATAATAATAATCACAGTGGTTGTAGAGGGTGCAACAGGTCAGCACCTCAGGAGTAAATGTCAGTTGGCTTTTCATAGCCGATCATTGAGAGTATCTCTACCGCTCCTGCTGTCTCTAGAGAGTTGAAAACAGCAGGTCTGGGACAGGTAGCACGTCCGGTGAACAGGTCAGGGTTCCATAGCTGCAGGCAGAACAGTTGAAACTGGAGCAGCAGCACGGCCAGGTGGACTGGGGACAGGAAGGAGTCATGTCAGGTAGTCCTGAGGCATGGTCCTAGGGCTCAGGTCCTCCGAGAGAGAGAGAAAGAGAGAATTAGAGAGAGCGTACTTAAATTCACACAAGACACCAGATAAGACAGGAGAAATACTCCAGATGTAACAGACTGACCCTAGCCCCCCGACACACAAACTACTGCAGCATAAATACTGGAGGCTGAGACAGGAGGGGTCGGGAGACACTGGCCCTGTCCGACGATACCCCCGGACAGGGCCAAACAGGCAGGATATAACCCCACCCACTTTGCCGAAGCACAGCCTCCACACCACTAGAGGGATATCTTCAACTACCAACTTACCATCCTGAGACAAGGCTGAGTATAGCCCACAAAGATCTCCGCCACCGCACAACCCAAGGGGGGGCGCCAACCCAGACAGGAAGACCACGTCAGACTCAACCCACTCAAGTGACGCACCCCTCCCATGGACGGCATGGAAGAACACCAGTAAGCCAGTGACTCAGCCCCTGTAAAAGGGTTAGAGGCAGAGAATCCCAGTGGAGAGAGGGGAACCGGCCAGGCAGAGACAGCAAGGGCGGTTCGTTGCTCGAGTGCCTTTCCGTTCACCTTCACACTCCTGGGCCAGACTACACTTAATCATAGGACCTACTGAAGAGATAAGTCTTCAATAAAGACTTAAAGGTTAAAAATTTAGCTCTATAGGAGAAAGCCCTGCCTCCAGCTGTTTGCTTAGAAATTCTAGGGACAATTAGGAGGCCTGCGTCTTGTGACCGTAGCGTACGTGTAGGTATGTACAGCAGGACCAAATCGGAAAGATGGGTAGGAGCAAGCCCATGTAATGCTTTGTAGGTTAGCAGTAAAACCTTGAAATCAGCCCTTGCCTTAACAGGAAGCCAGTGTAGGGAGGCTAACACTGGAGTAATATGATCAAATTCTTTGGTTCTAGTCAAGATTCTAGCAGCCGTGTTTAGCACTAACTGAAGTTTATTTAATGCTTTATCCGGGTAGCCGGAAAGTAGAGCATTGCAGTAGTCTAACCTAGAAGTGACAAAAGCATGGATGAATTTTTCTGCATCATTTTTTAACAGAAAGTTTCAGATTTTTGCAATGTTACGTAGATGGAAAAAAGCTGTCCTTGAAACAGTCTTGATATGTTCTTCAAAAGAGAGATCAGGGTCCAGAGTAACGCCGAGGTCCTTCACAGTTTTATTTGAGACGACTGTACAACCATCCAGATTGTCAGATTCAACAGAAGATCTCTTTGTTTCTTGAGACCTAGAACAAGCATCTCTGTGTTGTCCGAGTTTAAAAGTAGAAAGTTTGCAGCCATCCACTTCCTTGTGTCTGAAACACAGGCTTCCAGGGAGGGCAATTTTGGGGCTTCACCATGTTTCATCGAAATGTACAGCTGTGTGTCGTCCGCATAGCAGTGAAATTTAACATTATGTTTTCGAATAACATCCCCAAGAGGTAAAATATATAGTGAAAACAATAGTGGTCCTAAAACGGAACCTTGAGGAACACCGAAATGTACAGTTGATTTGTCAGAGGACAAACCATCCACAGAGACAAACTGATATCTTTCCGACAGATAAGATCTAAACCAGGCCAGAACTTGTCCATGTAGACCAATTTGGGTTTCCAATCTCTCCAAAAGAATGTGGTGATCGATGGTATCAAAAGCAGCACTAAGGTCTAGGAGCACGAGGACAGATGCAGAGCCTCGGTCTGACGCCATTAAAGGTCATGTACCTTCACGAGTGCAGTCTCAGTGCTATGATGGGGTCTAAAACCAGACTGAAGCGTTTCGTATACATTGTTGGTCTTCAGGAAGGCAGTGAGTTGCTGCGCAACAGCTTTTTAAATTTGTTTTTGAGAGGAATGGAAGATTCGATATCGGCCAATTTGATTTTTATATTTTCTGGGTCAAGGTTTGGCTTTTTCAAGAGAGGCTTTATTACTGCCACTTTTAGTGAGCTTGGTACACATCCGGTGGATAGAGAGCCGTTTATTATGTTCAACATAGGAGGGCCAAGCACAGGAAGCAGCTCTTTCAGTAGTTTAGTTGGAATAGGGTCCAGTATGCAGCTTGAGGGTTTGGAGGCCATGATTATTTTCATCCAGGATTTATGTCAGGGCTTTGTGATGGCCACTCCAATACCTTGACCTTGTTGTCCTCCACTGGCGCCAGGTCATCTATAAGTAAACATATAAGGTGGGGCTTTACCTAGAAAATACTTTCTCAGCTCACTGGTCACCATAGCAGCACGCGCTCCAGCAGGTATATCTCACTGGTCACCATAGCAACACCCACCCGTAGCACGCGCTCCAGCAGGTATATCTCACTGGGGGCACGCTCCAACACTGAGGTCTTTACAGATAGATAGCCAGGGCGCGCTCCAACACTGAGACATCATTACAGATAGATAGCCAGGGGCGCTCCAACACTGAGACGTCATTACAGATAGATAGCCAGGGGGCGCGCTCCAACACTGAGACGTCATTACAGATAGATAGCCAGGGGCGCGCTCCAACACTGAGACGTCATTACAGATAGATAGCCAGGGGCGCGCTCCAACACTGAGACGTCATTACAGATAGATAGCCAGGGGCGCTCCAACACTGAGACGTCATTACAGATAGATAGCCAGGGGCGCTCCAACACTGAGACGTCATTACAGATAGATAGCCAGGGGGCGCGCTCCAACACTGAGACGTCATTACAGATAGATAGCCAGGGGCGCGCTCCAACACTGAGACGTCATTACAGATAGATAGCCAGGGGCGCGCTCCAACACTGAGACGTCATTACAGATAGATAGCCAGGGGCGCGCTCCAACACTGAGACGTCATTACAGATAGATAGCCAGGGCGCGCTCCAACACTGAGACGTCATTACAGATAGATAGCCAGGGCGCGCTCCAACACTGAGACGTCATTACAGATAGATAGCCAGGGGCGCGCTCCAACACTGAGACGTCATTACAGATAGATAGCCAGGGGCGCTCCAACACTGAGACGTCATTACAGATAGATAGCCAGGGGCGCGCTCCAACACTGAGACGTCATTACAGATAGATAGCCAGGGGCGCGCTCCAACACTGAGACGTCATTACAGATAGATAGCCAGGGGCGCGCTCCAACACTGAGACGTCATTACAGATAGATAGCCAGGGGCGCTCCAACACTGAGACGTCATTACAGATAGATAGCCAGGGGCGCTCCAACACTGAGACGTCATTACAGATAGATAGCCAGGGGCGCTCCAACACTGAGACGTCATTACAGATAGATAGCCAGGGGCGCGCTCCAACACTGAGACGTCATTACAGATAGATAGCCAGGGGCGCGCTCCAACACTGAGACGTCATTACAGATAGATAGCCAGGGGCGCGCTCCAACACTGAGACGTCATTACAGATAGATAGCCAGGGGCGCTCCAACACTGAGACGTCATTACAGATAGATAGCCAGGGGCGCGCTCCAACACTGAGACGTCATTACAGATAGATAGCCAGGGGCGCGCTCCAACACTGAGACGTCATTACAGATAGATAGCCAGGGGCGCGCTCCAACACTGAGACGTCATTACAGATAGATAGCCAGGGGGCGCTCCAACACTGAGACGTCATTACAGATAGATAGCCAGGGGCGCGCTCCAACACTGAGACGTCATTACAGATAGATAGCCAGGGGCGCGCTCCAACACTGAGACGTCATTACAGATAGATAGCCAGGGGCGCTCCAACACTGAGACGTCATTACAGATAGATAGCCAGGGCGCGCTCCAACACTGAGACGTCATTACAGATAGATAGCCAGGGGCGCGCTCCAACACTGAGACGTCATTACAGATAGATAGCCAGGGGCGCTCCAACACTGAGACGTCATTACAGATAGATAGCCAGGGGCGCGCTCCAACACTGAGACGTCATTACAGATAGATAGCCAGGGGCGCGCTCCAACACTGAGACGTCATTACAGATAGATAGCCAGGGGCGCGCTCCAACACTGAGACGTCATTACAGATAGATAGCCAGGGCGCGCTCCAACACTGAGACGTCATTACAGATAGATAGCCAGGGGCGCGCTCCAACACTGAGACGTCATTACAGATAGATAGCCAGGGGGCGCTCCAACACTGAGACGTCATTACAGATAGATAGCCAGGGGCGCTCCAACACTGAGACGTCATTACAGATAGATAGCCAGGGCGCGCTCCAACACTGAGACGTCATTACAGATAGATAGCCAGGGCGCTCCAACACTGAGACGTCATTACAGATAGATAGCCAGGCGCGCTCCAACACTGAGACGTCATTACAGATAGATAGCCAGGGGCGCTCCAACACTGAGACGTCATTACAGATAGATAGCCAGGGGCGCTCCAACACTGAGACGTCATTACAGATAGATAGCCAGGGCGCTCCAACACTGAGACGTCATTACAGATAGATAGCCAGGGGCGCGCTCCAACACTGAGACGTCATTACAGATAGATAGCCAGGGCGCGCTCCAACACTGAGACGTCATTACAGATAGATAGCCAGGGGCGCGCTCCAACACTGAGACGTCATTACAGATAGATAGCCAGGGGCGCGCTCCAACACTGAGACGTCATTACAGATAGATAGCCAGGGGCGCGCTCCAACACTGAGACGTCATTACAGATAGATAGCCAGGGGCGCGCTCCAACACTGAGACGTCATTACAGATAGATAGCCAGGGGCGCTCCAACACTGAGACGTCATTACAGATAGATAGCCAGGGGCGCGCTCCAACACTGAGACGTCATTACAGATAGATAGCCAGGGGCGCGCTCCAACACTGAGACGTCATTACAGATAGATAGCCAGGGGCGCGCTCCAACACTGAGACGTCATTACAGATAGATAGCCAGGGGCGCCTCCAACACTGAGACGTCATTACAGATAGATAGCCAGGGGCGCTCCAACACTGAGACGTCATTACAGATAGATAGCCAGGGGCGCGCTCCAACACTGAGACGTCATTACAGATAGATAGCCAGGGGGCGCTCCAACACTGAGACGTCATTACAGATAGATAGCCAGGGGCGCTCCAACACTGAGACGTCATTACAGATAGATAGCCAGGGGCGCGCTCCAACACTGAGACGTCATTACAGATAGATAGCCAGGGGCGCGCTCCAACACTGAGACGTCATTACAGATAGATAGCCAGGGGGCGCTCCAACACTGAGACGTCATTACAGATAGATAGCCAGGGGCGCGCTCCAACACTGAGACGTCATTACAGATAGATAGCCAGGGGCGCGCTCCAACACTGAGACGTCATTACAGATAGATAGCCAGGGGCGCTCCAACACTGAGACGTCATTACAGATAGATAGCCAGGGCGCGCTCCAACACTGAGACGTCATTACAGATAGATAGCCAGGGGGCGCTCCAACACTGAGACGTCATTACAGATAGATAGCCAGGGGCGCGCTCCAACACTGAGACGTCATTACAGATAGATAGCCAGGGGCGCGCTCCAACACTGAGACGTCATTACAGATAGATAGCCAGGGGCGCGCTCCAACACTGAGACGTCATTACAGATAGATAGCCAGGGGGCGCGCTCCAACACTGAGACGTCATTACAGATAGATAGCCAGGGGCGCGCTCCAACACTGAGACGTCATTACAGATAGATAGCCAGGGGCGCTCCAACACTGAGACGTCATTACAGATAGATAGCCAGGGGCGCGCTCCAACACTGAGACGTCATTACAGATAGATAGCCAGGGCGCGCTCCAACACTGAGACGTCATTACAGATAGATAGCCAGGGCGCTCCAACACTGAGACGTCATTACAGATAGATAGCCAGGGGCGCGCTCCAACACTGAGACGTCATTACAGATAGATAGCCAGGGGGCGCTCCAACACTGAGACGTCATTACAGATAGATAGCCAGGGGCGCGCTCCAACACTGAGACGTCATTACAGATAGATAGCCAGGGGCGCGCTCCAACACTGAGACGTCATTACAGATAGATAGCCAGGGGCGCGCTCCAACACTGAGACGTCATTACAGATAGATAGCCAGGGGGCGCGCTCCAACACTGAGACGTCATTACAGATAGATAGCCAGGGCGCGCTCCAACACTGAGACGTCATTACAGATAGATAGCCAGGGCGCGCTCCAACACTGAGACGTCATTACAGATAGATAGCCAGGGCGCGCTCCAACACTGAGACGTCATTACAGATAGATAGCCAGGGGCGCGCTCCAACACTGAGACGTCATTACAGATAGATAGCCAGGGGCGCGCTCCAACACTGAGACGTCATTACAGATAGATAGCCAGGGGCGCGCTCCAACACTGAGACGTCATTACAGATAGATAGCCAGGGCGCGCTCCAACACTGAGACGTCATTACAGATAGATAGCCAGGGGCGCGCTCCAACACTGAGACGTCATTACAGATAGATAGCCAGGGCGCGCTCCAACACTGAGACGTCATTACAGATAGATAGCCAGGGGCGCGCTCCAACACTGAGACGTCATTACAGATAGATAGCCAGGGGCGCTCCAACACTGAGACGTCATTACAGATAGATAGCCAGGGGCGCGCTCCAACACTGAGACGTCATTACAGATAGATAGCCAGGGGCGCGCTCCAACACTGAGACGTCATTACAGATAGATAGCCAGGGGCGCGCTCCAACACTGAGACGTCATTACAGATAGATAGCCAGGGGCGCGTCCAACACTGAGACGTCATTACAGATAGATAGCCAGGGCGCGCTCCAACACTGAGACGTCATTACAGATAGATAGCCAGGGGCGCGCTCCAACACTGAGACGTCATTACAGATAGATAGCCAGGGGCGCGCTCCAACACTGAGACGTCATTACAGATAGATAGCCAGGGGCGCTCCAACACTGAGACGTCATTACAGATAGATAGCCAGGGGCGCGCTCCAACACTGAGACGTCATTACAGATAGATAGCCAGGGGCGCGCTCCAACACTGAGACGTCATTACAGATAGATAGCCAGGGGCGCGCTCCAACACTGAGACGTCATTACAGATAGATAGCCAGGGGCGCGCTCCAACACTGAGACGTCATTACAGATAGATAGCCAGGGGGCGCTCCAACACTGAGACGTCATTACAGATAGATAGCCAGGGGCGCTCCAACACTGAGACGTCATTACAGATAGATAGCCAGGGCGCGCTCCAACACTGAGACGTCATTACAGATAGATAGCCAGGGGCGCGCTCCAACACTGAGACGTCATTACAGATAGATAGCCAGGGGGCGCGCTCCAACACTGAGACGTCATTACAGATAGATAGCCAGGGGCGCGCTCCAACACTGAGACGTCATTACAGATAGATAGCCAGGCGCGCTCCAACACTGAGACGTCATTACAGATAGATAGCCAGGGGCGCTCCAACACTGAGACGTCATTACAGATAGATAGCCAGGGGCGCTCCAACACTGAGACGTCATTACAGATAGATAGCCAGGGCGCGCCTCCAACACTGAGACGTCATTACAGATAGATAGCCAGGGGCGCGCTCCAACACTGAGACGTCATTACAGATAGATAGCCAGGGGCGCTCCAACACTGAGACGTCATTACAGATAGATAGCCAGGGGGGCGCTCCAACACTGAGACGTCATTACAGATAGATAGCCAGGGGCGCGCTCCAACACTGAGACGTCATTACAGATAGATAGCCAGGGGGCGCTCCAACACTGAGACGTCATTACAGATAGATAGCCAGGGGCGCCTCCAACACTGAGACGTCATTACAGATAGATAGCCAGGGGCGCGCTCCAACACTGAGACGTCATTACAGATAGATAGCCAGGGGGGCGCTCCAACACTGAGACGTCATTACAGATAGATAGCCAGGGGCGCGCTCCAACACTGAGACGTCATTACAGATAGATAGCCAGGGCGCGCTCCAACACTGAGACGTCATTACAGATAGATAGCCAGGGGCGCTCCAACACTGAGACGTCATTACAGATAGATAGCCAGGGGCGCGCTCCAACACTGAGACGTCATTACAGATAGATAGCCAGGGGCGCTCCAACACTGAGACGTCATTACAGATAGATAGCCAGGGGCGCGCTCCAACACTGAGACGTCATTACAGATAGATAGCCAGGGGCGCTCCAACACTGAGACGTCATTACAGATAGATAGCCAGGGGCGCTCCAACACTGAGACGTCATTACAGATAGATAGCCAGGGGCGCGCTCCAACACTGAGACGTCATTACAGATAGATAGCCAGGGCGCGCTCCAACACTGAGACGTCATTACAGATAGATAGCCAGGGGCGCTCCAACACTGAGACGTCATTACAGATAGATAGCCAGGGGCGCGCTCCAACACTGAGACGTCATTACAGATAGATAGCCAGGGGCGCGCTCCAACACTGAGACGTCATTACAGATAGATAGCCAGGGGCGCGCTCCAACACTGAGACGTCATTACAGATAGATAGCCAGGGCGCGCTCCAACACTGAGACGTCATTACAGATAGATAGCCAGGGGGCGCTCCAACACTGAGACGTCATTACAGATAGATAGCCAGGGGCGCGCTCCAACACTGAGACGTCATTACAGATAGATAGCCAGGGCGCGCTCCAACACTGAGACGTCATTACAGATAGATAGCCAGGGGCGCGCTCCAACACTGAGACGTCATTACAGATAGATAGCCAGGGGCGCGCTCCAACACTGAGACGTCATTACAGATAGATAGCCAGGGGGCGCTCCAACACTGAGACGTCATTACAGATAGATAGCCAGGGGCGCTCCAACACTGAGACGTCATTACAGATAGATAGCCAGGGGCGCGCTCCAACACTGAGACGTCATTACAGATAGATAGCCAGGGGCGCGCTCCAACACTGAGACGTCATTACAGATAGATAGCCAGGGGCGCGCTCCAACACTGAGACGTCATTACAGATAGATAGCCAGGGCGCGCTCCAACACTGAGACGTCATTACAGATAGATAGCCAGGGGCGCGCTCCAACACTGAGACGTCATTACAGATAGATAGCCAGGGGCGCGCTCCAACACTGAGACGTCATTACAGATAGATAGCCAGGGCGCTCCAACACTGAGACGTCATTACAGATAGATAGCCAGGGGCGCGCTCCAACACTGAGACGTCATTACAGATAGATAGCCAGGGGCGCGCTCCAACACTGAGACGTCATTACAGATAGATAGCCAGGGGCGCTCCAACACTGAGACGTCATTACAGATAGATAGCCAGGGGCGCGCTCCAACACTGAGACGTCATTACAGATAGATAGCCAGGGGCGCGCTCCAACACTGAGACGTCATTACAGATAGATAGCCAGGGGCGCTCCAACACTGAGACGTCATTACAGATAGATAGCCAGGGGCGCGCTCCAACACTGAGACGTCATTACAGATAGATAGCCAGGGGCGCGCTCCAACACTGAGACGTCATTACAGATAGATAGCCAGGGGCGCGCTCCAACACTGAGACGTCATTACAGATAGATAGCCAGGGCGCTCCAACACTGAGACGTCATTACAGATAGATAGCCAGGGGCGCGCTCCAACACTGAGACGTCATTACAGATAGATAGCCAGGGGCGCGCTCCAACACTGAGACGTCATTACAGATAGATAGCCAGGGGCGCGCTCCAACACTGAGACGTCATTACAGATAGATAGCCAGGGGCGCTCCAACACTGAGACGTCATTACAGATAGATAGCCAGGGGCGCTCCAACACTGAGACGTCATTACAGATAGATAGCCAGGGCGCGCTCCAACACTGAGACGTCATTACAGATAGATAGCCAGGGGCGCGCTCCAACACTGAGACGTCATTACAGATAGATAGCCAGGGGCGCGCTCCAACACTGAGACGTCATTACAGATAGATAGCCAGGGGCGCTCCAACACTGAGACGTCATTACAGATAGATAGCCAGGGGCGCGCTCCAACACTGAGACGTCATTACAGATAGATAGCCAGGGCGCGCTCCAACACTGAGACGTCATTACAGATAGATAGCCAGGGGCGCGCTCCAACACTGAGACGTCATTACAGATAGATAGCCAGGGGCGCGCTCCAACACTGAGACGTCATTACAGATAGATAGCCAGGGGCGCGCTCCAACACTGAGACGTCATTACAGATAGATAGCCAGGGGCGCGCTCCAACACTGAGACGTCATTACAGATAGATAGCCAGGGGCGCGCTCCAACACTGAGACGTCATTACAGATAGATAGCCAGGGGCGCGCTCCAACACTGAGACGTCATTACAGATAGATAGCCAGGGGCGCGTCCAACACTGAGACGTCATTACAGATAGATAGCCAGGGGCGCGCTCCAACACTGAGACGTCATTACAGATAGATAGCCAGGGGCGCGCTCCAACACTGAGACGTCATTACAGATAGATAGCCAGGGGCGCGCTCCAACACTGAGACGTCATTACAGATAGATAGCCAGGGGGCGCTCCAACACTGAGACGTCATTACAGATAGATAGCCAGGGGCGCGCTCCAACACTGAGACGTCATTACAGATAGATAGCCAGGGGGCGCTCCAACACTGAGACGTCATTACAGATAGATAGCCAGGGGCGCGCTCCAACACTGAGACGTCATTACAGATAGATAGCCAGGGCGCGCTCCAACACTGAGACGTCATTACAGATAGATAGCCAGGGGCGCGCTCCAACACTGAGACGTCATTACAGATAGATAGCCAGGGGCGCGCTCCAACACTGAGACGTCATTACAGATAGATAGCCAGGGGCGCGCTCCAACACTGAGACGTCATTACAGATAGATAGCCAGGGGCGCGCTCCAACACTGAGACGTCATTACAGATAGATAGCCAGGGGCGCGCGCTCCAACACTGAGACGTCATTACAGATAGATAGCCAGGGGCGCGCTCCAACACTGAGACGTCATTACAGATAGATAGCCAGGGGCGCGCTCCAACACTGAGACGTCATTACAGATAGATAGCCAGGGCGCTCCAACACTGAGACGTCATTACAGATAGATAGCCAGGGGCGCGCTCCAACACTGAGACGTCATTACAGATAGATAGCCAGGGGCGCGCTCCAACACTGAGACGTCATTACAGATAGATAGCCAGGGGCGCGCTCCAACACTGAGACGTCATTACAGATAGATAGCCAGGGGCGCTCCAACACTGAGACGTCATTACAGATAGATAGCCAGGGGCGCTCCAACACTGAGACGTCATTACAGATAGATAGCCAGGGGCGCCTCCAACACTGAGACGTCATTACAGATAGATAGCCAGGGGCGCGCTCCAACACTGAGACGTCATTACAGATAGATAGCCAGGGGCGCGCTCCAACACTGAGACGTCATTACAGATAGATAGCCAGGGGCGCGCTCCAACACTGAGACGTCATTACAGATAGATAGCCAGGGGGCGCTCCAACACTGAGACGTCATTACAGATAGATAGCCAGGGCGCGCTCCAACACTGAGACGTCATTACAGATAGATAGCCAGGGCGCGCTCCAACACTGAGACGTCATTACAGATAGATAGCCAGGGGCGCGCTCCAACACTGAGACGTCATTACAGATAGATAGCCAGGGGCGCGCTCCAACACTGAGACGTCATTACAGATAGATAGCCAGGGGCGCGCTCCAACACTGAGACGTCATTACAGATAGATAGCCAGGGGCGCGCTCCAACACTGAGACGTCATTACAGATAGATAGCCAGGGGCGCGCTCCAACACTGAGACGTCATTACAGATAGATAGCCAGGGGCGCGCTCCAACACTGAGACGTCATTACAGATAGATAGCCAGGGGGCGCTCCAACACTGAGACGTCATTACAGATAGATAGCCAGGGGCGCGCTCCAACACTGAGACGTCATTACAGATAGATAGCCAGGGGCGCGCTCCAACACTGAGACGTCATTACAGATAGATAGCCAGGGGCGCGCTCCAACACTGAGACGTCATTACAGATAGATAGCCAGGGGCGCGCTCCAACACTGAGACGTCATTACAGATAGATAGCCAGGGGCGCGCTCCAACACTGAGACGTCATTACAGATAGATAGCCAGGGGCGCTCCAACACTGAGACGTCATTACAGATAGATAGCCAGGGGCGCGCTCCAACACTGAGACGTCATTACAGATAGATAGCCAGGGGCGCGCTCCAACACTGAGACGTCATTACAGATAGATAGCCAGGGGCGCGCTCCAACACTGAGACGTCATTACAGATAGATAGCCAGGGGCGCGCTCCAACACTGAGACGTCATTACAGATAGATAGCCAGGGCGCTCCAACACTGAGACGTCATTACAGATAGATAGCCAGGGGCGCGCTCCAACACTGAGACGTCATTACAGATAGATAGCCAGGGGCGCGCTCCAACACTGAGACGTCATTACAGATAGATAGCCAGGGGCGCGCTCCAACACTGAGACGTCATTACAGATAGATAGCCAGGGGCGCGCTCCAACACTGAGACGTCATTACAGATAGATAGCCAGGGGCGCGCTCCAACACTGAGACGTCATTACAGATAGATAGCCAGGGGCGCGCTCCAACACTGAGACGTCATTACAGATAGATAGCCAGGGGCGCTCCAACACTGAGACGTCATTACAGATAGATAGCCAGGGGCGCTCCAACACTGAGACGTCATTACAGATAGATAGCCAGGGGCGCGCTCCAACACTGAGACGTCATTACAGATAGATAGCCAGGGGCGCTCCAACACTGAGACGTCATTACAGATAGATAGCCAGGGGCGCGCTCCAACACTGAGACGTCATTACAGATAGATAGCCAGGGGCGCGCTCCAACACTGAGACATCATTACGTGTGTGTGTTCCAGGTGGTTCTCTGTGGGGGGTTAACGGTGTGTGTGTGTGTGTGTGTGTTCCAGGTAGTTCTCTGTGGGGGTTAACGGTGTGTGTGTGTGTGTGTTCCAGGTGGTTCTCTGTGGGGGGTTAACGGTGTGTGTGTGTTCCAGGTGGTTCTCTGTGGGGGTTAACGGTGTGTGTGTGTTCCAGGTGGTTCTCTGTGGGGGTTAACGGTGTGTGTGTGTGTGTGTTCCAGGTAGTTCTCTGTGGGGGTTAACGGTGTGTGTGTGTGTTCCAGGTGGTTCTCTGTGGGGGTTAACGGTGTGTGTGTGTGTGTTCCAGGTAGTTCTCTGTGGGGGTTAACGGTGTGTGTGTGTGTTCCAGGTGGTTCTCTGTGGGGGTTAACGGTGTGTGTGTGTTCCAGGTGGTTCTCTGTGGGGGGTTAAAGGTGTGTGTGTGTTCCAGGTGGTTCTCTGTGGGGGGTTAACGGTGTGTGTGTGTGTTCCAGGTGGTTCTCTGTGGGGGGTTAACGGTGTGTGTGTGTTCCAGGTGGTTCTCTGTGGGGGTTAACGGTGTGTGTGTGTGTGTTCCAGGTAGTTCTCTGTGGGGGTTAACGGTGTGTGTGTGTTCCAGGTGGTTCTCTGTGGGGGGTTAACGGTGTGTGTGTGTTCCAGGTGGTTCTCTGTGGGGGGTTAACGGTGTGTGTGTGTGTTCCAGGTGGTTCTCTGTGGGGGGTTAACGGTGTGTGTGTGTTCCAGGTGGTTCTCTGTGGGGGGTTAACGGTGTGTGTGTGTTCCAGGTGGTTCTCTGTGGGGGGTTAACGGTGTGTGTGTGTTCCAGGTGGTTCTCTGTGGGGGTTAACGGTGTGTGTGTGTTCCAGGTGGTTCTCTGTGGGGGTTAACGGTGTGTGTGTGTTCCAGGTGGTTCTCTGTGGGGGTTAACGGTGTGTGTGTGTTCCAGGTGGTTCTCTGTGGGGGTTAACGGTGTGTGTGTGTTCCAGGTGGTTCTCTGTGGGGTTAACGGTGTGTGTGTGTTCCAGGTGGTTCTCTGTGGGGGGTTAACGGTGTGTGTGTGTTCCAGGTGGTTCTCTGTGGGGGGTTAACGGTGTGTGTGTGTTCCAGGTAGTTCTCTGTGGGGGGTTAAAGGTGTGTGTGTGTTCCAGGTAGTTCTCTGTGGGGGGTCTGCCAGGATTCCTCGGCTGCAGCAGATGATCAGAGATCTGTTCGCTGACGTGGAGCTGCTAAGCTCCGCCCCTCCTGATGAGGTCATTGCGGTCGGCGCAGCGATGGAGGCGGGCCTTCTAGTCGGCCGGGAGATTGGCTCCTCCCCAGAGTCTGTTACCGTGGAAGCCTGTGTCTCAGACATTCTGCTCAAGGTACACACACACACACACACACACACACACACACACGACTAATAGAGCAGCTTCTGATTGGCTAATCTGTGTGATTGACAGGAGGTGGATGAAACAGGGGCTGAGGTGTTCTCTGTGCTCCTCCCCTCGGGCACGCCCCTTCCTGCTCGGCGACATCACATCCTGTCTGGTCCTGGCCGCTTGGCATCTCTCTGTCTGGAGCTTTACCAGAAAACCACAGAGCAGCCAGAGAGACTGGCCAAGGTACACACACACACACACACACACACACACACACACACACACACACACACACACACACACACACACACACACACACACAGAGCAGCCAGAGAGACTGGCCAAGGTACACACACACACACACACACACACACACACACACAGAGCAGCAGAGAGACTGGCCAAGGTACACACACACACACCAACATGTCTCTTATCTGCAGATTGTTCTGAGAGACCTCCCCCTCCCCTCCCTCCCCCTCCCCCTCCTCTCCCCCCCTCCTCCCCCCCTCCACCAGAGAACCAACATGTCTCTTATCTGCAGATTGTTCTGAGAGACCTCCCCCTCCCCTCCTCTCCCCTCCCTCCCTCCTCCCCTCCTCTCCCCCTCCTCCCCCCTCCACCAGAGAACCAACATGTCTCTTGTCTGCAGATTGTTCTGAGAGACCTCCCCCTCCCCTCCCTCCCTCCCCTCCTCCCCCTCCTCCCCCTCCACCAGAGAACCAACATGTCTCTTGTCTGCAGATTGTTCTGAGAGACCTCCCCCTCCCCTCCCTCCCCTCCTCCTCCCCCTCCTCCCCCTCCACCAGAGAACCAACATGTCTCTTGTCTGCAGATTGTTCTGAGAGACCTCCCCCTCCCCTCCCTCCCCTCCCCCTCCCCTCCCCCTCCTCCCCTCCTCCCCCCTCCTCTCCCCCTCCTCCCCCTCCACCAGAGAACCAACATGTCTCTTGTCTGCAGATTGTTCTGAGAGACCTGGAGACCAAAGAGGACAACCATGACATTGATGCCGTGGTAACCATGAAGAGGTAACTCCCAGCAGCACTCTGTTTCAGCTGTGGGCCGTGGTGGTGGACTGGACCGGACCGTGTGTGTGTGTGGGGACCGGACCGTGTGTGTGGACCGGGCCGTGTGTGTGTTTCAGGGACGGGTCTCTCCATGTGAGCTGTGTGGACTGGACCGTGTGTGTGTGGACCGGACCGTGTATTCGGACCGTGTGTAACCTGTGTGTGTTTCAGGGACGGGTCTCTCCATGTGAGCTGTGTGGACTGGACCGTGTGTGTGTGGACCGTGTATTCGGACCGTGTGTAACCTGTGTGTGTTTCAGGGACGGGTCTCTCCATGTGAGCTGTGTGGACTGGACTGTGTGTGTGTGGACCGTGTATTCGGACCGTGTGTAACCTGTGTGTGTTTCAGGGACGGGTCTCTCCATGTGAGCTGTGTGGAGCAGAACAGTGGGAAGACTGAAGCCATCAGCATATCAGCAGCCTCCTGATTTCACCACCAAGTTAATGTCATTAAAGTTCCTTTTTAAAGTTTAAATAAAGACATTCTGGTTTAACTTAGTTCCTTTATTCTCTTCAGTTACGAACAGCTGCAACAGACTTCCTTTATTCTCTCCGTGGTCTCTCAGCCTGGCAGGAAGAGACTGCAGGTCTGTGTTCCCTGCTGAACATTCACAGGGGCGTCGCTGTGGGTTCTCTTGGCCCTGATAGGCCAGGTGTGCAGCAGGCGCTGGTAGGGTACATGTGTATATAGGGCATCTCTATAACAGTAGGGCGTGGGTAAGGTGTCTATAACAGTAGGGCGTGGGTAAGGTGTCTCTATAACAGTAGGGCGTGGGTAAGGTGTCTATAACAGTAGGGCGTGGGTAAGGTCTCTCTATAACAGTAGGGCGTGGGTAAGGTGTCTCTATAACAGTAGGGCGTGGGTAAGGTGTCTATAACAGTAGGGCGTGGGTAAGGTGTCTCTATAACAGTAGGGCGTGGGTAAGGTGTCTATAACAGTAGGGCGTGGGTAAGGTGTCTATAACAGTAGGGCGTGGGTAAGGTGTCTATAACAGTAGGGCGTGGGTAAGGTATCTCTATAACAGTAGGGCGTGGGTAAGGTGTCTCTATAACAGTAGGGCGTGGGTAAGGTGTCTCTATAACAGTAGGGCGTGGGTAAGGTGTCTCTATAACAGTAGGGCGTGGGTAAGGTGTCTATAACAGTAGGGCGTGGGTAAGGTGTCTATAACAGTAGGGCGTGGGTAAGGTGTCTCTATAACAGTAGGGCGTGGGTAAGGTGTCTCTATAACAGTAGGGCGTGGGTAAGGTGTCTCTATAACAGTAGGGCGTGGGTAAGGTGTCTCTATAACAGTAGGGCGTGGGTAAGGTGTCTCTATAACAGTAGGGCGTGGGTAAGGTGTCTATAACAGTAGGGCGTGGGTAAGGTATCTCTATAACAGTAGGGCGTGGGTAAGGTCTCTATAACAGTAGGGCGTGGGTAAGGTGTCTATAACAGTAGGGCGTGGGTAAGGTGTCTCTATAACAGTAGGGCGTGGGTAAGGTGTCTATAACAGTAGGGCGTGGGTAAGGTGTCTATAACAGTAGGGCGTGGGTAAGGTGTCTATAACAGTAGGGCGTGGGTAAGGTGTCTATAACAGTAGGGCGTGGGTAAGGTGTCTATAACAGTAGGGCGTGGGTAAGGTGTCTATAACAGTAGGGCGTGGGTAAGGTGTCTCTATAACAGTAGGGCGTGGGTAAGGTGTCTCTATAACAGTAGGGCGTGGGTAAGGTGTCTATAACAGTAGGGCGTGGGTAAGGTGTCTCTATAACAGTAGGGCGTGGGTAAGGTGTCTATAACAGTAGGGCGTGGGTAAGGTGTCTCTATAACAGTAGGGCGTGGGTAAGGTGTCTATAACAGTAGGGCGTGGGTAAGGTGTCTCTATAACAGTAGGGCGTGGGTAAGGTGTCTATAACAGTAGGGCGTGGGTAAGGTGTCTCTATAACAGTAGGGCGTGGGTAAGGTGTCTCTATAACAGTAGGGCGTGGGTAAGGTGTCTCTATAACAGTAGGGCGTGGGTAAGGTGTCTCTATAACAGTAGGGCGTGGGTAAGGTGTCTATAACAGTAGGGCGTGGGTAAGGTGTCTATAACAGTAGGGCGTGGGTAAGGTGTCTCTATAACAGTAGGGCGTGGGTAAGGTGTCTAACAGTAGGGCGTGGGTAAGGTGTCTCTATAACAGTAGGGCGTGGGTAAGGTGTCTCTATAACAGTAGGGCGTGGGTAAGGTGTCTCTATAACAGTAGGGCGTGGGTAAGGTGTCTCTATAACAGTAGGGCGTGGGTAAGGTGTCTATAACAGTAGGGCGTGGGTAAGGTATCTCTATAACAGTAGGGCGTGGGTAAGGTGTCTCTATAACAGTAGGGCGTGGGTAAGGTCTCTATAACAGTAGGGCGTGGGTAAGGTGTCTCTATAACAGTAGGGTGTGGGTAAGGTGTCTCTATAACAGTAGGGCGTGGGTAAGGTGTCTCTATAACAGTAGGGCGTGGGTAAGGTCTCTATAACAGTAGGGCGTGGGTAAGGTGTCTCTATAACAGTAGGGCGTGGGTAAGGTGTCTCTATAACAGTAGGGCGTGGGTAAGGTGTCTATAACAGTAGGGCGTGGGTAAGGTGTCTCTATAACAGTAGGGCGTGGGTAAGGTGTCTCTATAACAGTAGGGTGTGGGTAAGGTGTCTCTATAACAGTAGGGCGTGGGTAAGGTGTCTCTATAACAGTAGGGCGTGGGTAAGGTGTCTCTATAACAGTAGGGCGTGGGTAAGGTGTCTCTATAACAGTAGGGCGTGGGTAAGGTGTCTCTATAACAGTAGGGCGTGGGTAAGGTGTCTCTATAACAGTAGGGCGTGGGTAAGGTGTCTCTATAACAGTAGGGCGTGGGTAAGGTGTCTCTATAACAGTAGGGCGTGGGTAAGGTGTCTCTATAACAGTAGGGCGTGGGTAAGGTGTCTCTATAACAGTAGGGTGTGGGTAAGGTGTCTAACAGTAGGGTGTGGGTAAGGTGTCTATAACAGTAGGGCGTGGGTAAGGTATCTCTATAACAGTAGGGCGTGGGTAAGGTGTCTATAACAGTAGGGCGTGGGTAAGGTGTCTCTATAACAGTAGGGCGTGGGTAAGGTGTCTCTATAACAGTAGGGCGTGGGTAAGGTGTCTCAACAGTAGGGTGTGGGTAAGGTGTCTATAACAGTAGGGCGTGGGTAAGGTATCTCTATAACAGTAGGGCGTGGGTAAGGTGTCTCTATAACAGTAGGGTGTGGGTAAGGTGTCTCTATAACAGTAGGGCGTGGGTAAGGTGTCTATAACAGTAGGGCGTGGGTAAGGTGTCTCTATAACAGTAGGGCGTGGGTAAGGTGTCTCTATAACAGTAGGGCGTGGGTAAGGTGTCTCTATAACAGTAGGGCGTGGGTAAGGTGTCTCTATAACAGTAGGGCGTGGGTAAGGTATCTCTATAACAGTAGGGCGTGGGTAAGGTGTCTCTATAACAGTAGGGCGTGGGTAAGGTGTCTCTATAACAGTAGGGCGTGGGTAAGGTGTCTCTATAACAGTAGGGTGTGGGTAAGGTGTCTCTATAACAGTAGGGCGTGGGTAAGGTGTCTCTATAACAGTAGGGCGTGGGTAAGGTGTCTCTATAACAGTAGGGCGTGGGTAAGGTGTCTCTATAACAGTAGGGCGTGGGTAAGGTGTCTCTATAACAGTAGGGCGTGGGTAAGGTATCATGGGGAAGGTCTGTGTAGATAATTCCTAGGCGCCACATGAAATCGTATATCTGCATTAATCAATTGACTTGAAGTTGGACAAAAACAGACAACTATTTTCAGGTGAGGAAGACATTGTCAAGAACACACAATCATCCATTGACTCTATAACAGAGATGGACCCATATAACCTGGACCCCTCTATAACCTGGACCCATATAACCTGGACCCCTCTATAACCTGGACCCCTCTATAACCTGGACCCATATAACCTGGACCCCTCTATAACCTGGACTCCTCTCCCATATATCCTGGACTCCTCTCCCATATATCCTGGACTCCTCTCCCATTTAACCTGGACCCCTCTATAACCTGGACTCCTCTCCCATATATCCTGGACCCCTCTATAACCTGGACTCCTCTCCCATATATCCTGGACCTCTCTATAACCTGGACCCCTCTCCCATATAACCTGGACTCCTCTCCCATATAACCTGGACTCCTCTCCCATATATCCTGGACTCCTCTATAACCTGGACCCCTCTATAACCTGGACCCCTCTATAACCTGGACTCCTCTATAACCTGGACCCCTTTCACACATAACCTGGACCCCTTTCACACACAACCTGGACCCCTCTATAACCTGGACTCCTCTATAACCTGGACCCCTCTATAACCTGGACTCCTCTATAACCTGGACCCCTCTATAACCTGGACCCCTCTATAACCTGGACCCCTCTCCCATATATCCTGGACTCCTCTCCCATATATCCTGGACTCCTCTCCCATATATCCTGGACTCCTCTCCCATATAACCTGGACCCCTCTATAACCTGGACTCCTCTCCCATATAACCTGGACTCCTCTCCCATATAACCTGGACTCCTCTCCCATATATCCTGGACTCCTCTCCCATATATCCTGGACTCCTCTCCCATATATCCTGGACTCCTCTCCCATATATCCTGGACTCCTCTCCCATATATCCTGGACTCCTCTCCCATATAACCTGGACCCCTCTATAACCTGGACTCCTCTCCCATATAACCTGGACCCCTCTATATCCTGGACTCCTCTATAACCTGGACTCCTCTCCCATATATCCTGGACTCCTCTCCCATATAACCTGGACTCCTCTCCCATATAACCTGGACTCCTCTCCCATATATCCTGGACTCCTCTCCCATATAACCTGGACCCCTCTATAACCTGGACTCCTCTCCCATATAACCTGGACCCCTCTATATCCTGGACTCCTCTATAACCTGGACTCCTCTCCCATATATCCTGGACCCCTCTATAACCTGGACTCCTCTCCCATATATCCTGGACCCCTCTATAACCTGGACCCCTCTCCCATATAACCTGGACTCCTCTATAACCTGGACTCCTCTCCCATATATCCTGGACCCCTCTCCCACATTTAACCTGGATATTGAGGGCTTCCACCATTTTAAAGTAGTCACCTGGATGGAACGATCATTGGGTGCTAAGGTTGGGAAATGACTAAGCTACTGTATATCATGGCCACAATGTTCCAGACTGCTGCAGGTGACTGCTCTCTCATAGGCACCACTGCATTAGCAGCTGGCTTTGGTCATTGACTGTCTATGAATCGCTTCCTCTTCCCTCTATACAAAGAGTTGGTCAGAGGGACTGACTTCCTGTCCTGGTGACCACTTCCTCTCCAGCGGCCAGTCTCCTGTACAGATCGCTGAGCTCGTCTGGTCCGGGTCGGTGTGAATCCGGCGTAGACGGGATGTCAAAGTCCGAAGACATCTGAGACTCCGTTGGCTCTGATTGGTTAGTGTGGCTGCCACACTCCTCCCCCCAAGCCTCCAGATTGGTCAATGCATCTCCCTGACACCGGTCTTCTGATTGGATGAGCATGCTGTCAGCCTGACTCGGGCCTCGCCCAGCCGAGAGGAATTGACGGCGAGGGGAGTGTGACGAAGTCATCAACAAACAGCTCTGGGGTCTGGGAGCCTGTCAGTGGAGAGTGGGAGGGGCTTGTGTGAGAGCAGGAGTTTGGTTGGCTGGTCTGGCTGTCCGTCAGTATCTCCGTGGTGAAAAACTCCTCCCAGCGAGGAGGGGGGCCAGAATTAGATACAGACCCCTCATCTCTCTCCTCCCCACCTCTCTCTCCTTCCTCCAGGTCTCTCTCCTCCCCACCTCTCTCTCCTTCCTCCAGGTCTCTCTCCTCCCCACCTCTCTCTCCTTCCTCCAGGTCTCTCTCCTCCCCACCTCTCTCTCCTTCCTCCAGGTCTCTCTCCTCCCCACCTCTCTCTCCTTCCTCCAGGTCTCTCTCCTCCCCACCTCTCTCTCCTTCCTCCAGGTCTCTCTCCTCCCCACCTCTCTCTCCTTCCTCCAGGTCTCTCTCCTCCCCACCTCTCTCTCCTTCCTCCAGGTCTCTCTCCTCCCCACCTCTCTCTCCTTCCTCCAGGTCTCTCTCCTCCCCACCTCTCTCTCCTTCCTCCAGGTCCCTCTCCTCCCCACCTCTCTCTCCCTCCTCCCCCTCCTCATCGTCATTAGATTCGGTACAGTCCATGTAGTCTCCCGTGACGAGAGGTGTGAAGGGAAGAGGATCGTCGGGAGGGTTAGTGAGCGTTGTGGGTGTGGCCTCCTGCATCATCACCCTCTTCCTGACAGGGGCCAGGTCCGCCCCCTCAAACAGCCAATCAGCACGGTCCACATCTGATATAAAAAAAAAAAAACAGAGCCAATCACAAAGCGGTGAAATAATGTAGAAAGGCTGGTTGGAAGGGACAGCTGGCTGTGGTCAGGAGAGAGACTCACCGTGGGTTTGCTGCTCTGGTCTGGTGCGTTTCAGTGTTCCCAGAGGTCTGTAGACCACAGCTGAAGAGGACACGTCTCTACACATGGACTTCAACCTGGAGACAGACGGTCACACGTACGCTAACAAATACAGTGCATTCGGAAAGGATTCAGACCCCTTCCCTTGTTACACATTTTGTTACGTTACAGCCTTATTCTACAATGGAGGAAAACAGTTGTTTAATCCATCTGTTACGTTACAGCCTTATTCTACAATGGAGGAAAACAGTTGTTTAATCCATCTGTTACGTTACAGCCTTATTCTACAATGGAGGAAAACAGTTGTTTAATCCATCTGTTACGTTACAGCCTTATTCTACAATGGAGGAAAACAGTTATTTAATCCATCTGTTACGTTACAGCCTTATTCTACAATGGAGGAAAACAGTTATTTAATCCATCTGTTACGTTACAGCCTTATTCTACAATGGAGGAAAACAGTTGTTTAATCCATCTGTTACGTTACAGCCTTATTCTACAATGGAGGAAAACAGTTGTTTAATCCATCTGTTACGTTACAGCCTTATTCTACAATGGAGGAAAACAGTTGTTTAATCCATCTGTTACGTTACAGCCTTATTCTACAATGGAGGAAAACAGTTGTTTAATCCATCTGTTACGTTACAGCCTTATTCTACAATGGAGGAAAACAGTTGTTTAATCCATCTACAGAAAGCTGATTCACATCAGTGACAGACCTGATCAGTATTCAGACCCTTTGCTATGAGGCTCCAAATGGAGTTCAGGTGCTTCCTGTTTCCATTGATCATCCTTGAGATGTTTCTACAACTTGATTGAAGTCCACCTGTGGTAAATTAAATTGATAGGACATGATTTGGAAAGGCTCACACCTGTCTATATAAGGTCCCACAGTTGACAGGTAGAGCAGAAACCAAGCCATGAGGTCGAAGGAACTGTCCGTAGAGCTCCGAGACAGGATTGTGTCGAGGCACAGATCTGGGGGAAGGGTACCAAAACATTTCTGCAGCATTGAAGGTCTAAGAACACAGTGGCCTCCATCATTCTTCAATGGAAGAAGTTTGGAACCACCAAGACTCCTCCTAGAGCTGGACCACCCGGTCAGGGAGGTGACCAAGAACCCGATGGTCACTCTGACAGAGCTCCTCTGTGGAATTGGTTGTCCTTCTGGAAGGTTAACCCAGCACTCCACCAATCAGGCCTTTATAGTAGAGTGGCCAGACGGAAGCCACTCCTCAGTAAAAGGCACGACGAAAAGACTCTCAGACCATGAGAAACAAGATTGAACTCTTTGGCCTGAATGCCAAGCGTTATGTCTGGAGAAAACCAGGCGCCGCTCATCATCTGGCCAATACCATCCCTACAGTGAAGCATGGTGGTGGCAGCATCATGCTGTGAGGATGTTTTTCAGCAGCAGGGACTGGGAGACTAGTCAGGATCGAGGGAGAGATGAACGGAGCAAAGTACAGAGAGATCCTTGATGAAAACCTGCTCTAGAACGCTCAGGACCTCAGACTGGGGTGAAGGTTCACCTTCCAACAGGACAACGACCCTAAGCACACAGCCAAGACAACACTGGAGTGGCTTCAGGACAAGTCTCTGAATGTCCTTGAGTGGCCCAGCCAGAGCCCGGACTTGAACCTGATCGAACAGCTCTGGAGAGACCTGAAAATAGCTGTGCAGCAACGCTCCCCATCCAACCTGACAGAGCTTGAGAGGATCTACAGAGAAGAATGGAAGGAACTCCCCAAATACAGGTGTGCCAAACTTGTAGCGTCAAACCCAAGAAGACTCGAGGCTGTAATCGCTGCCAAAGGTGCTTCAAAGTATTGAGTAAAGGGTCTGAATACTTATATAAATGTGATGATTTTTTAATATTTGATACATTTGCAAAAATGTCTTAACCTGTTTTTGCTTTTATTATGGGTTTTTTTATCAATTTTAGAATAAGGCTGTGGAAAAAGTGAAGGGGTCTGAATACTTTCCCAATGCACTGAACACACACAGGCCTAATCCTCCACAGTCCTGTCATGGATTCAACAGCATTGGGTTAAGACATCTGCATGCTTCCCAGACTAAACATTACAGTAGAGTTCATCTACACTGAACTACAATATAACATTACGGTAGAGTTCATCTACACTGAACTACAATATAACAGTACAGTAGAGTTCATCTACACTGAACTACAATATAACAGTACGGTAGAGTTCATCTACACTGAACTACAATATAACATTACAGTAGAGTTCATACATCTACACTGAACTACAATATAACATTACAGTAGAGTTCATCTACACTGAACTACAATATAACAGTACAGTAGAGTTCATCTACACTGAACTACAATATAACATTATGGTAGAGTTCATCTACACTGAACTACAATATAACATTATGGTAGAGTTCATCTACACTGAACTACAATATAACAGTACGGTAGAGTTCATCTACACTGAACTACAATATAACATTACAGTAGAGTTCATCTACACTGAACTACAATATAGTAGAGTTCATCTACACTGAACTACAATATAACATTATGGTAGAGTTCATCTACACTGAACTACAATATAACATTATGGTAGAGTTCATCTACACTGAACTACAATATAACATTATGGTAGAGTTCATCTACACTGAACTACAATATAACAGTACAGTAGAGTTCATACATCTACACTGAACTACAATATAACATTACAGTAGAGTTCATACATCTACACTGAACTACAATATAACATTATGGTAGAGTTCATCTACACTGAACTACAATATAACAGTACAGTAGAGTTCATCTACACTGAACTACAATATAGTAGAGTTCATCTACACTGAACTACAATATAACAGTACAGTAGAGTTCATACATCTACACTGAACTACAATATAACAGTACAGTAGAGTTCATCTACACTGAACTACAATATAACATTACAGTAGAGTTCATCTACACTGATCTACAATATAACAGTACAGTAGAGTTCATCTACACTGAACTACAATATAACAGTACAGTAGAGTTCATCTACACTGAACTACAATATAACATTATGGTAGAGTTCATCTACACTGAACTACAATATAACATTATGGTAGAGTTCATACATCTACACTGAACTACAATATAACAGTACAGTAGAGTTCATCTACACTGAACTACAATATAACATTACAGTAGAGTTCATACATCTACACTGAACTACAATATAACATTATGGTAGAGTTCATACATCTACACTGAACTACAATATAACAGTACAGTAGAGTTCATCTACACTGAACTACAATATAACATTACGGTAGAGTTCATCTACACTGAACTACAATATAACATTATGGTAGAGTTCATCTACACTGAACTGCAATATAACATTACGGTAGAGTTCATCTACACTGAACTACAATATAACAGTACAGTAGAGTTCATCTACACTGAACTACAATATAACAGTACAGTAGAGTTCATCTACACTGAACTACAATATAACATTACGGTAGAGTTCATCTACACTGAACTACAATATAACATTACAGTAGAGTTCATCTACACTGAACTACAATATAACATTACAGTAGAGTTCATCTACACTGAACTACAATATAACAGTACAGTAGAGTTCATCTACACTGAACTACAATATAACATTACAGTAGAGTTCATCTACACTGAACTACAATATAACATTACGGTAGAGTTCATCTACACTGAACTACAATATAACATTATGGTAGAGTTCATCTACACTGAACTACAATATAACATTATGGTAGAGTTCATCTACACTGAACTACAATATAACATTACGGTAGAGTTCATCTACACTGAACTACAATATAACATTACAGTAGAGTTCATACATCTACACTGAACTACAATATAACATTACAGTAGAGTTCATACATCTACACTAAACTACAATATAACATTACGGTAGAGTTCATCTACACTGAACTACAATATAACAGTACAGTAGAGTTCATACATCTACACTGAACTACAATATAACATTACGGTAGAGTTCATCTACACTGAACTACAATATAACATTACAGTAGAGTTCATACATCTACACTGAACTACAATATAACATTATGGTAGAGTTCATCTACACTGAACTACAATATAACAGTACAGTAGAGTTCATCTACACTGAACTACAATATAACAGTACAGTAGAGTTCATCTACACTGAACTACAATATAACATTACAGTAGAGTTCATCTACACTGAACTACAATATAACATTACGGTAGAGTTCATCTACACTGAACTACAATATAACATTACAGTAGAGTTCATCTACACTGAACTACAATATAACAGTACAGTAGAGTTCATCTACACTGAACTACAATATAACATTACAGTAGAGTTCATCTACACTGAACTACAATATAACATTACGGTAGAGTTCATCTACACTGAACTACAATATAACATTATGGTAGAGTTCATCTACACTGAACTACAATATAACATTACGGTAGAGTTCATCTACACTGAACTACAATATAACATTACAGTAGAGTTCATACATCTACACTGAACTACAATATAACATTACAGTAGAGTTCATACATCTACACTAAACTACAATATAACATTACGGTAGAGTTCATCTACACTGAACTACAATATAACAGTACAGTAGAGTTCATACATCTACACTGAACTACAATATAACATTACGGTAGAGTTCGTTCATCTACACTGAACTACAATATAACAGTACAGTAGAGTTCATCTACACTGAACTACAATATAACATTATGGTAGAGTTCATCTACACTGAACTGCAATATAACATTACAGTAGAGTTCATCTACACTGATCTACAATATAACATTATGGTAGAGTTCATCTACACTGAACTACAATATAACATTATGGTAGAGTTCATCTACACTGAACTACAATATAACATTATGGTAGAGTTCATCTACACTGAACTACAATATAACATTATGGTAGAGTTCATCTACACTGAACTACAATATAACATTATGGTAGAGTTCATCTACACTGAACTGCAATATAACATTACAGTAGAGTTCATCTACACTGAACTACAATATAACAGTACAGTAGAGTTCATCTACACTGAACTACAATATAACATTATGGTAGAGTTCATCTACACTGAACTACAATATAACAGTACAGTAGAGTTCATCTACACTGAACTACAATATAACATTACAGTAGAGTTCATCTACACTGAACTACAATATAACAGTACGGTAGAGTTCATCTACAATATAACAGTACGGTAGAGTTCATCTACAATATAACAGTACGGTAGAGTTCATCTACAATATAACAGTACGGTAGAGTTCATCTCAACATGTATACTGTTGGTCCCGTGTTTCAGGAGCTGAAATAAAAGATCCCAGAAAAGTTCCATATGCATCAAAAAAGCGAATTTCTCTAAAATGTTGCGAATAGATTTGCTTACATTCCTGTTAGTGAGCATTTCTCCTTTGCCAAGATAATCCATCCACCTGACAGGTGTGGCATATCAACAAGCTGATTAAACAGAATGATCATTACACAGGTGCACCTTGTGCTGGGGACAATAAAAGGCCTTTCTAAAATGTGCAGTTTTTTTTTACAACACTACCACAGAGCTCTCACATTGAGGGAGCATTCGATTGGCTGACTGCAGGAATATCCACCAGAGCTGTTGCCAGATCATTTAATGTTAATTTCTCTACCATAAGCCGCCTCCAACGTCGTTTTAGAGAACTTGGCAGTACGTCCAACCGGCCTCACAACCTGCAGACCACGTGTTACCATGCCAACCAAGGACCTCCACATCCGGCTTCTTCACCTGCGGGATCGTCTGAGACCAGCCACCCGGACAGCTGATGAAACTGTAGAATTTCTGCACAAACTATAAGAAACCGTCTTGGGGAAGCTCGTCTGCTCGTCGTCCTCAGCAGGGTCTTGACCTGACGGCAGTTCGGCACGCTGGAGAAATGTGCTTTCACGGGTGAATCGCGATTTCAACTGTACCTGGTAGATGGCAGACAGCTTTTATGGCGTTGTGTTGGCGAGCGGTTTACTGATGTTAATGTTGTGAACAGAGGGCCCCATGGTGGAGGTGGGGTTATGGTATGGGCCCCATGGTGGAGGTGGGGTTATGGTATGGGCCCCATGGTGGAGGTGGGGTTATGGTATGGGCCCCATGGTGGAGGTGTGGGGTTATGGTATGGGCCCCATGGTGGAGGTGTGGGGTTATGGTATGGGCCCCATGGTGGAGGTGGGGTTATGGTATGGGCCCCATGGTGGAGGTGGGGTTATGGTATGGGCCCCATGGTGGAGGTGTGGGGTTATGGTATGGGCCCCATGGTGGAGGTGTGGGGTTATGGTATGGGCCCCATGGTGGAGGTGGGGTTATGGTATGGGCCCCATGGTGGAGGTGGGGTTATGGTATGGGCCCCATGGTGGGGTTATGGTATGGGCCCCATGGTGGAGGTGGGGTTATGGTATGGGCCCCATGGTGGAGGTGGGGTTATGGTATGGGCCCCATGGTGGAGGTGGGGTTATAGTATGGGCCCCATGTTGGAGGTGGGGTTATGGTATGGGCCCCATGTTGGAGGTGGGGTTATGGTATGGGCCCCATGTTGGAGGTGGGGTTATGGTATGGGCCCCATGGTGGAGGTGGGGTTATGGTATGGGCCCCATGGTGGGGTTATGGTATGGGCCCCATGGTGGAGGTGGGGTTATGGTATGGGCCCCATGGTGGAGGTGGGGTTATGGTATGGGCCCCATGGTGGAGGTGGGGTTATGGTATGGGCCCCATGGTGGAGATGGGGTTATGGTATGGGCCCCATGGTGGAGGTGGGGTTATGGTATGGGCCCCATGGTGGAGATGGGGTTATGGTATGGGCCCCATGGTGGGGTTATGGTATGGGCCCCATGGTGGAGGTGGGGTTATGGTATGGGCCCCATGGTGGAGGTGGGGTTATGGTATGGGCCCCATGGTGGAGGTGGGGGAGATCCTGAGGCCATTCATCAGTCTCCATCACCCCATGTTTCAGCATGATAATGCACAGCCCCATGTTGCTAGGATCTGTACACATTTCCTGGAAGTTGAAAATCTCCCAGTTCTTCCATGGCCTGCATACACACCCGACATGTCAGCTATTGAGCATGTTTGGGATGCTCTGGATCGAGGTGTACGACGGCGTGTTCCAGTTCCCACCAATATCCAGTAACTTCTCAGAGCCATTGGAGAGGAGTGGGGACGACATTCCACAATCAACAGCCTGATCAACTCTATGTGAAGGAGATGTGTCGCGCTGCTTGAGGTAAATGGTGGAGACACCAGATACTGACTGGTTCTGATCCAGACCCACTACCTGTTCTTTTAAAAGGTACCTGTGACCAACCGATATCTATATTCCCAGTCATGTGACCTCCATAGATTAGGGCCTAATGAATGCATTTCCATTGACTGGTTTCCTCATATGAACTAATGGTTGTGTTTATATTGTTGTTCGGTGTGTTATGTTGACATTTTGGGACATTTTTGTTCGTTTTGGACTTCGGAGAGGGGTTTTCCGGGCTGCTCAGGTACTAAATGTCTTTCTGGAGGCAAGTCGAAGTTCTGAGCCGAAGTCTCAGCCCCTACGTCAACAGCTGGGATTCTTCAATAAAGTCTTTGTTGTCATTCAACGAGAGAACTCGTTTTCATGCACATTTTTTTCCATAGAGAAATACTGCACCAAACATCTTAGTTAGATGTGAAATTGTGCGACTAATTTTGACAAAAACTTGAATGTTGAGTTGTCTTCAATTCATTGTGATTATTTTGAGGTGTATAATGGCTACGGTTCAGCTAGCCGGGGTTCAGCTAGCCGGGTTAATTAATTGTGATTATTTTGAGGAAGTGTATAATGGCTACGGTTCAGCTAGCCGGGGTTCAGCTAGCCGGGGTTCAGCTAGCCGGGGTTCAGCTAGCCGGGGTTCAGCTAGCTGGGTTCACCTAGCCGGGTTAATTAATTGTGATTATTTTGAGGAAGTGTATAATGGCTACGGTTCAGCTAGCCGGGGTTCAACTAGCCGGGGTTCAGCTAGCCGGGGTTCAGCTAGCCGGGGTTCAGCTAGCTGGGTTCAGCTAGCCGGGTTAATTAATTGTGATTATTTTGAGGAAGTGTATAATGGCTACAGTTCAGCTAGCCGGGGTTCAGCTAGCCGGGGTTCAGCTAGCTGGGTTCACCTAGCCGGGTTAATTAATTGTGATTATTTTGAGGAAGTGTATAATGGCTACGGTTCAGCTAGCCGGGGTTCAACTAGCCGGGGTTCAGCTAGCCGGGGTTCAGCTAGCTGGGTTCAGCTAGCCGGGTTAATTAATTGTGATTATTTTGAGGAAGTGTATAATGGCTACAGTTCAGCTAGCCGGGGTTCAGCTAGCCGGGGTTCAGCTAGCCGGGTTAATTAATTGTGATTATTTTGAGGAAGTGTATAATGGCCGGGGTTCAGCTAGCCGGGGTTCAGCTAGCCAGGGTTCAGCTAGCCGGGGTTCAGCTAGCTGGGTTCACCTAGCCGGGTTAATTAATTGTGATTATTTTGAGGAAGTGTATAATGGCTACGGTTCAGCTAGCCGGGGTTCAGCTAGCCGGGGTTCAGCTAGCCGGGGTTCAGCTAGCCGGGTTCACCTAGCCGGGTTAATTAATTGTGATTATTTTGAGGAAGTGTATAATGGCTACGGTTCAGCTAGCCGGGGTTCAGCTAGCCGGGGTTCAGCTAGCCGGGGTTCAGCTAGCTGGGTTCAGCTAGCCGGGGTTCAGCTAGCCGGGTTAATTGTGATTATTTTGAGGAAGTGTATAATGGCTACGGTTCAGCTAGCCGGGGTTCAGCTAGCCGGGGTTCAGCTAGCCGGGGTTCAGCTAGCCGGGGTTCAGCCAGCCGGGGTTCAGCTAGCCGGGTTAATTGTGATTATTTTGAGGAAGTGTATAATGGCTACGGTTCAGCTAGCCGGGGTTCAGCTAGCCGGGGTTCAGCTAGCCGGGGTTCAGCTAGCCGGGGTTCAGCTAGCCGGGGTTCAGCTAGCCGGGGTTCAGCTAGCCGGGGTTCAGCCAGCCGGGGTTCAGCCAGCCGGGGTTCAGCTAGCCGGGGTTCAGCCAGCCGGGGTTCAGCGAGCCGGGGTTCAGCTAGCCGGGGTTCAGCTAGCCGGGGTTCAGCCAGCCGGGGTTCAGCTAGCCGGGGTTCAGCGAGCCGGGGTTCAGCTAGCCAGGGTTCAGCTAGCCGGGTTAATTGTGATTATTTTGAGGAAGTGTATAATGGCTACGGCATCTCAATGGACAAACCGTACTATTGATGTTTTTTCTCATCTTTCAAGCGAAGGTCTTTTAAGGGATTTATGGAGCACGTGTTGTTCAGCTAAAACGAACTGAAGCATGCCGACACCTTTAGGGTGTAAGGGTGTTGGGGTATTAGGGTGTTGGGGTATTAGGGGGTTGGGGTATTAGGGTATAAGGGTGTTGGGGTGTAAGGGTGTTGGGGTGTAAGGGGGGTGTAAGGGGGTTGGGGTATTAGGGGGTGTAAGGGGGTTGGGGTATAAGGGTGTTGGGGTGTAAGGGGGTAAGGGGGTTGGGGTATTAGGGGTTGGGGTATTAGGGGGTGTAAGGGGTTGGGGTATTAGGGTATTAGGGGTTGGGGTATTAGGGGTTGGGTATAAGGGTGTAAGGGGTTGGGGTATTAGGGGTTGGGTGTTAGGGGTTGGGGTATTAGGGTGTAAGGGGTTGGGGTATTAGGGGGTTGGGGTATTAGGGTATTAGGGGTTGGGGTATTAGGGGTTGGGGTATTAGGGTATTAGGGGGTGGGGTATAAGGGGTTGGGGTATTAGGGTGTAGGGGGGTTGGGGTATTAGGGTATTAGGGGTGGGGTATAAGGGGTTGGGGTATTAGGGTGTAGGGGGGTTGGGGTATTAGGGTGTAGGGGGGGTTGGGGTATTGGGGGGTTGGGGTATTAGGGTGTAGGGGTATTAGGGGGTGTAGGGGTATTAGGGTGTAGGGGGGGTTGGGGTATTAGGGGGTTGGGGTATTAGGGGGTTGGGGTATTAGGGTGTAGGGGTATTAGGGGGTTGGGGTATTAGGGTGTAGGGGTATTAGGGGTGTAGGGGGATTTGGGGTGTAGAGAAGACATTCAGTGTATAGAGGATGACTGGCTCACAGCTCTGTGACATCAGCGTGGGTTCGGCCAATAGGAACGACACTGGGGTAGATGTTGATGGGCTGGAGATAAGACAGGAAGTCTTTGATCTGAAAACAGGAAGAAGAGAAGAGTATCACACACAGAGACAGACAGACAGGCAGGCAGACAGACAGACAGGCAGACAGGCAGACAGACAGACGTCTCACCTCAGAGTAGGAGGAGTGGAAGGAAAAGCAGGCTCTGGACAGACAGACAGACAGACAGGCAGACAGGCAGGCAGGCAGGCAGACAGACAGACAGGCAGGCAGGCAGACAGACAGACAGACAGACAGGTGTCTCACCTCAGAGTAGGAGGAGTGGAAGGAAAAGCAGGCTCTGGACAGACAGACAGGCAGACAGACAGACAGACAGACAGGCAGACAGACAGGCAGACAGACAGACAGGTGTCTCACCTCAGAGTAGGAGGAGTGGAAGGAAAAGCAGGCTCTGTAGGAACTGGCACCTGTCCTGGAAACATTCCACATCTGGGTAAGATTGTTTCTCTGTGTGTGTGTGTGTGTGTGTGTGTGTGTGTGTGTGTGTGTGTGTGTGTGTGTGTGTGTGTGTGTGTTTCTCTGAGTGTGTGTGTGTGTTTCTCTGTGTGTGTGTGTGTGTGTGTGTGTGTGTGTGTGTGTGTGTGTGTGTGTGTGTGTGTGTGTGTGTGTGTGTGTGTGTGTGTGTGTGTGTGTGTCTGTGTGTCTGTGTGTGTGTGTGTGTGTGTGTACCTGACGATAACCTTGGTCCTCTGTGTTCTCTCTCCAAACCACATGGTGGAGGGTTTGATGCTGATGATGTTGAGAGGAGTAGAGGAGCCGCCGCATGGCAACCTGGTAGCCAGGAAGTCCTCCCCCTAAACACCACGTTCCTATTGGTTAGGACTCCTCACCACACCATGTTCCTATTGGTTAGGACTCCTCCCCCTAAACACCATGTTCCTATTGGTTAGGACTCCTCCCCCTAAACACCATGTTCCTATTGGTTAGGACTCCTCCCCCTAAACACCATGTTCCTATTGGTTAGGACTCCTCCCCCTAAAAACCATGTTCCTATTGGTTAGGACTCCTCACCACACCATGTTCCTATTGGTTAGGACTCCTCCCCCTAAACACCATGTTCCTATTGGTTAGGACTCCTCCCCCTAAACACCATGTTCCTATTGGTTAGGACTCCTCACCACACCAAGTTCCTATTGGTTAGGACTCCTCCCCCTAAACACCATGTTCCTATTGGTTAGGACTCCTCACCACACCATGTTCCTATTGGTTAGGACTCCTCACCACACCATGTTCCTATTGGTTAGGACTCCTCCCCCTAAACACCATGTTCCTATTGGTTAGGACTCCTCCCCCTAAACACCATGTTCCTATTGGTTAGGACTCCTCCCCCTAAACACCATGTTCCTATTGGTTAGGACTCCTCCCCTAAACACCATGTTCCTATTGGTTAGGACTCCTCACCACACCATGTTCCTATTGGTTAGGACTCCTCACCACACCATGTTCCTATTGGTTAGGACTCCTCCCCCCTAAACACCATGTTCCTATTGGTTAGGACTCCTCCCCCTAAACACCATGTTCCTATTGGTTAGGACTCCTCCCCCTAAACACCATGTTCCTATTGGTTAGGACTCCTCCCCCTAAACACCATGTTCCTATTGGTTAGGACTCCTCCCCCTAAACACCATGTTCCTATTGGTTAGGACTCCTCCCCCTAAACACCATGTTCCTATTGGTTAGGACTCCTCCCCCTAAACACCATGTTCCTATTGGTTAGGACTCCTCCCCCTAAACACCATGTTCCTATTGGTTAGGACTCCTCCCCCTAAACACCATGTTCCTATTGGTTAGGACTCCTCCCCCTAAACACCATGTTCCTATTGGTTAGGACTCCTCCCCCTAAACACCATGTTCCTATTGGTTAGGACTCCTCCCCCCTAAACACCATGTTTCTATTGGTTAGGACTCCTCCCCCTAAACACCATGTTCCTATTGGTTAGGACTCCTCCCCCTAAACACCATGTTCCTATTGGTTAGGACTCCTCACCACACCATGTTCCTATTGGTTAGGACTCCTCCCCCTAAACACCATGTTCCTATTGGTTAGGACTCCTCCCCCTAAACACCATGTTCCTATTGGTTAGGACTCCTCCCCCTACACACACCATGTTTCTATTGGTTAGGACTCTTCCCCCTAAACACCATGTTCCTATTGGTTAGGACTCCTCACCACACCATGTTCCTATTGGTTAGGACTCCTCCCCCTAAACACCATGTTCCTATTGGTTAGGACTCCTCCCCCTAAACACCATGTTCCTATTGGTTAGGACTCCTCCCCCTAAACACCATGTTCCTATTGGTTAGGACTCCTCACCACACCATGTTCCTATTGGTTAGGACTCCTCCCCCTAAACACCATGTTCCTATTGGTTAGGACTCCTCACCACACCATGTTCCTATTGGTTAGGACTCCTCCCCCTAAACACCATGTTCCTATTGGTTAGGACTCCTCACCACACCATGTTCCTATTGGTTAGGACTCCTCCCCCTAAACACCATGTTTCTATTGGTTAGGACTCCTCCCCCTAAACACCATGTTCCTATTGGTTAGGACTCCTCCCCCTAAACACCATGTTCCTATTGGTTAGGACTCCTCCCCCTAAACATCATGTTCCTATTGGTTAGGACTCCTCACCACACCATGTTCCTATTGGTTAGGACTCCTCACCACACCAAGTTCCTATTGGTTAGGACTCCTCCCCCTAAACACCATGTTCCTATTGGTTAGGACTCCTCCCCCTAAACACCATGTTCCTATTGGTTAGGACTCCTCCCCCTAAACACCATGTTCCTATTGGTTAGGACTCCTCACCACACCATGTTCCTATTGGTTAGGACTCCTCCCCCTAAACACCATGTTCCTATTGGTTAGGACTCCTCCCCCTAAACACCATGTTCCTATTGGTTAGGACTCCTCACCACACCATGTTCCTATTGGTTAGGACTCCTCCCCCTAAACACCATGTTCCTATTGGTTAGGACTCCTCACCACACCATGTTCCTATTGGTTAGGACTCCTCCCCCTAAAAACCATGTTTCTATTGGTTAGGACTCCTCACCCTAAACACCATGTTCCTATTGGTTAGGACTCCTCCCCCTAAACACCATGTTCCTATTGGTTAGGACTCCTCCCCCTAAACACCATGTTCCTATTGGTTAGGACTCCTCCCCCTAAACACCATGTTCCTATTGGTTAGGACTCCTCCCCTAAACACCATGTTCCTATTGGTTAGGACTCCTCCCCCTAAACACCATGTTCCTATTGGTTAGGACTCCTCCCCCTAAACACCATGTTCCTATTGGTTAGGACTCCTCACCACACCAAGTTCCTATTGGTTAGGACTCCTCCCCTAAACACCATGTTCCTATTGGTTAGGACTCCTCCCCCCTAAACACCATGTTCCTATTGGTTAGGACTCCTCCCCCTAAACACCATGTTCCTATTGGTTAGGACTCCTCCCCCCTAAACACCATGTTTCTATTGGTTAGGACTCCTCCCCCTAAACACCATGTTCCTATTGGTTAGGACTCCTCACCACACCATGTTCCTATTGGTTAGGACTCCTCCCCTAAACACCATGTTCCTATTGGTTAGGACTCCTCACCACACCATGTTTCTATTGGTTAGGACTCCTCCCCCTAAACACCATGTTCCTATTGGTTAGGACTCCTCCCCTAAACACCATGTTCCTATTGGTTAGGACTCCTCCCCCTAAACACCATGTTCCTATTGGTTAGGACTCCTCCCCCTAAACACCATGTTCCTATTGGTTAGGACTCCTCCCCTAAACACCATGTTCCTATTGGTTAGGACTCCTCCCCTAAACACCATGTTCCTATTGGTTAGGACTCCTCCCCCTAAACACCATGTTCCTATTGGTTAGGACTCCTCCCCTAAACACCATGTTCCTATTGGTTAGGACTCCTCCCCTAAACACCATGTTTCTATTGGTTAGGACTCCTCCCCCTAAACACCATGTTCCTATTGGTTAGGACTCCTCCCCCCTAAACACCATGTTCCTATTGGTTGGGACTCCTCCCCCTAAACACCATGTTCCTATTGGTTAGGACTCCTCCCCTAAACACCATGTTCCTATTGGTTAGGACTCCTCACCACACCATGTTCCTATTGGTTAGGACTCCTCCCCCTAAACACCATGTTCCTATTGGTTAGGACTCCTCCCCCTAAACACCATGTTCCTATTGGTTAGGACTCCTCCCCCTACACACACCATGTTTCTATTGGTTAGGACTCTTCCCCCTAAACACCATGTTCCTATTGGTTTGGACTCCTCACCACACCATGTTCCTATTGGTTAGGACTCCTCCCCCTAAACACCATGTTCCTATTGGTTAGGACTCCTCCCCTAAACACCATGTTCCTATTGGTTAGGACTCCTCCCCCTAAACACCATGTTCCTATTGGTTAGGACTCCTCACCACACCATGTTCCTATTGGTTAGGACTCCTCCCCTAAACACCATGTTCCTATTGGTTAGGACTCCTCCCCCTAAACACCATGTTCCTATTGGTTAGGACTCCTCCCCCTAAACACCATGTTCCTATTGGTTAGGACTCCTCCCCCTAAACACCATGTTCCTATTGGTTAGGACTCCTCCCCTAAACACCATGTTCCTATTGGTTAGGACTCCTCCCCTAAACACCATGTTTCTATTGGTTAGGACTCCTCCCCCTAAACACCATGTTCCTATTGGTTAGGACTCCTCCCCCTAAACACCATGTTCCTATTGGTTAGGACTCCTCCCCTAAACACCATGTTCCTATTGGTTAGGACTCCTCCCCCTAAACACCATGTTCCTATTGGTTAGGACTCCTCACCACACCATGTTCCTATTGGTTAGGACTCCTCCCCTAAACACCATGTTCCTATTGGTTAGGACTCCTCCCCCTAAACACCATGTTCCTATTGGTTAGGACTCCTCCCCTACACACACCATGTTTCTATTGGTTAGGACTCTTCCCCCCTAAACACCATGTTCCTATTGGTTAGGACTCCTCACCACACCATGTTCCTATTGGTTAGGACTCCTCCCCTAAACACCATGTTCCTATTGGTTAGGACTCCTCCCCCTAAACACCATGTTCCTATTGGTTAGGACTCCTCCCCCTAAACACCATGTTCCTATTGGTTAGGACTCCTCACCACACCATGTTCCTATTGGTTAGGACTCCTCCCCCTAAACACCATGTTCCTATTGGTTAGGACTCCTCACCACACCATGTTCCTATTGGTTAGGACTCCTCCCCTAAACACCATGTTCCTATTGGTTAGGACTCCTCACCACACCATGTTCCTATTGGTTAGGACTCCTCCCCTAAACACCATGTTTCTATTGGTTAGGACTCCTCCCCCTAAACACCATGTTCCTATTGGTTAGGACTCCTCCCCCTAAACACCATGTTCCTATTGGTTAGGACTCCTCCCCTAAACATCATGTTCCTATTGGTTAGGACTCCTCACCACACCATGTTCCTATTGGTTAGGACTCCTCACCACACCAAGTTCCTATTGGTTAGGACTCCTCCCCTAAACACCATGTTCCTATTGGTTAGGACTCCTCCCCTAAACACCATGTTCCTATTGGTTAGGACTCCTCCCCCTAAACACCATGTTCCTATTGGTTAGGACTCCTCACCACACCATGTTCCTATTGGTTAGGACTCCTCCCCCTAAACACCATGTTCCTATTGGTTAGGACTCCTCCCCCTAAACACCATGTTCCTATTGGTTAGGACTCCTCACCACACCATGTTCCTATTGGTTAGGACTCCTCCCCCTAAACACCATGTTCCTATTGGTTAGGACTCCTCACCACACCATGTTCCTATTGGTTAGGACTCCTCCCCCTAAAAACCATGTTTCTATTGGTTAGGACTCCTCACCCTAAACACCATGTTCCTATTGGTTAGGACTCCTCCCCTAAACACCATGTTCCTATTGCTTAGGACTCCTCCCCCTAAACACCATGTTCCTATTGGTTAGGACTCCTCCCCCTAAACACCATGTTCCTATTGGTTAGGACTCCTCCCCCTAAACACCATGTTCCTATTGGTTAGGACTCCTCCCCCTAAACACCATGTTCCTATTGGTTAGGACTCCTCCCCCTAAACACCATGTTCCTATTGGTTAGGACTCCTCACCACACCAAGTTCCTATTGGTTAGGACTCCTCCCCTAAACACCATGTTCCTATTGGTTAGGACTCCTCCCCCTAAACACCATGTTCCTATTGGTTAGGACTCCTCCCCCTAAACACCATGTTCCTATTGGTTAGGACTCCTCCCCTAAACACCATGTTTCTATTGGTTAGGACTCCTCCCCTAAACACCATGTTCCTATTGGTTAGGACTCCTCACCACACCATGTTCCTATTGGTTAGGACTCCTCCCCTAAACACCATGTTCCTATTGGTTAGGACTCCTCACCACACCATGTTTCTATTGGTTAGGACTCCTCCCCTAAACACCATGTTCCTATTGGTTAGGACTCCTCCCCCTAAACACCATGTTCCTATTGGTTAGGACTCCTCCCCTAAACACCATGTTCCTATTGGTTAGGACTCCTCCCCCTAAACACCATGTTCCTATTGGTTAGGACTCCTCCCCCTAAACACCATGTTCCTATTGGTTAGGACTCCTCCCCCTAAACACCATGTTCCTATTGGTTAGGACTCCTCCCCCCTAAACACCATGTTCCTATTGGTTAGGACTCCTCCCCCTAAACACCATGTTCCTATTGGTTAGGACTCCTCCCCTAAACACCATGTTCCTATTGGTTAGGACTCCTCCCCCTAAACACCATGTTCCTATTGGTTAGGACTCCTCCCCCTAAACACCATGTTCCTATTGGTTAGGACTCCTCCCCTAAACACCATGTTCCTATTGGTTAGGACTCCTCCCCCTAAACACCATGTTCCTATTGGTTAGGACTCCTCCCCTAAACACCATGTTCCTATTGGTTGGGACTCCTCCCCTAAACACCATGTTCCTATTGGTTAGGACTCCTCCCCCTAAACACCATGTTCCTATTGGTTAGGACTCCCTCCCCCTAAACACCATGTTTCTATTGGTTAGGACTCCTCCCCCTAAACACCATGTTCCTATTGGTTAGGACTCCTCCCCCTAAACACCATGTTCCTATTGGTTAGGACTCCTCCCCCTAAACACCATGTTCCTATTGGTTAGGACTCCTCCCCCTAAACACCATGTTCCTATTGGTTAGGACTCCTCCCCTAAACACCATGTTCCTATTGGTTAGGACTCCTCCCCTAAACACCATGTTCCTATTGGTTAGGACTCCTCCCCCTCAACACCATGTTCCTATTGGTTAGGACTCCTCCCCTAAACACCATGTTCCTATTGGTTAGGACTCCTCACCACACCAAGTTCCTATTGGTTAGGACTCCTCCCCTAAACACCATGTTCCTATTGGTTAGGACTCCTCCCCTAAACACCATGTTCCTATTGGTTAGGACTCCTCCCCTACACACACCATGTTCCTATTGGTTAGGACTCCTCACCACATCATGTTCCTATTGGTTAGGACTCCTCCCCTAAACACCATGTTCCTATTGGTTAGGACTCCTCACCACACCAAGTTCCTATTGGTTAGGACTCCTCCCCCTAAACACCATGTTCCTATTGGTTAGGACTCCTCCCCCTACACACACCATGTTCCTATTGGTTAGGACTCCTCACCCCATCATGTTCCTATTGGTTAGGACTCTTCCCCCTAAACACCATGTTCCTATTGGTTAGGACTCCTCCCCCTAAACACCATGTTCCTATTGGTTAGGACTCCTCACCACACCATGTTCCTATTGGTTAGGACTCCTCCCCCTAAACACCATGTTCCTATTGGTTAGGACTCCTCCCCCTAAACATCATGTTCCTATTGGTTAGGACTCCTCCCCTAAACACCATGTTCCTATTGGTTAGGACTCCTCCCCTAAACACCATGTTCCTATTGGTTAGGACTCCTCCCCCTAAACACCATGTTCCTATTGGTTAGGACTCCTCCCCTAAACACCATGTTCCTATTGGTTAGGACTCCTCCCCCCTAAACACCATGTTCCTATTGGTTAGGACTCCTCCCCCTAAACACCATGTTCCTATTGGTTAGGACTCCTCACCACACCATGTTCCTATTGGTTAGGACTCCTCCCCCTAAACACCATGTTCCTATTGGTTAGGACTCCTCCCCCTAAACATCATGTTCCTATTGGTTAGGACTCCTCACCACACCAAGTTCCTATTGGTTAGGACTCCTCCCCTAAACACCATGTTCCTATTGGTTAGGACTCCTCCCCTAAACACCATGTTCCTATTGGTTAGGACTCCTCACCACACCATGTTCCTATTGGTTAGGACTCCTCCCCCTAAACACCATGTTCCTATTGGTTAGGACTCCTCCCCCTACACACACCATGTTCCTATTGGTTAGGACTCCTCACCACATCATGTTCCTATTGGTTAGGACTCCTCCCCCTAAACACCATGTTCCTATTGGTTAGGACTCCTCACCACACCAAGTTCCTATTGGTTAGGACTCCTCCCCCTAAACACCATGTTCCTATTGGTTAGGACTCCTCCCCCTAAACACCATGTTCCTATTGGTTAGGACTCCTCCCCCTAAACACCATGTTCCTATTGGTTAGGACTCCTCCCCCTAAACACCATGTTCCTATTGGTTAGGACTCCTCCCCCTAAACACCATGTTTCTATTGGTTAGGACTCCTCACCACACCATGTTCCTATTGGTTAGGACTCCTCCCCCTAAACACCATGTTCCTATTGGTTAGGACTCCTCCCCCTAAACACCATGTTCCTATTGGTTAGGACTCCTCACCACACCATGTTTCTATTGGTTAGGACTCCTCCCCTAAACACCATGTTCCTATTGGTTAGGACTCCTCCCCCTAAACACCATGTTCCTATTGGTTAGGACTCCTCCCCTAAACACCATGTTCCTATTGGTTAGGACTCCTCCCCCTAAACACCATGTTCCTATTGGTTAGGACTCCTCCCCCTAAACACCATGTTCCTATTGGTTAGGACTCCTCCCCCTAAACACCATGTTCCTATTGGTTAGGACTCCTCCCCCTAAACACCATGTTCCTATTGGTTAGGACTCCTCCCCCTAAACACCATGTTCCTATTGGTTAGGACTCCTCCCCCTAAACACCATGTTTCTATTGGTTAGGACTCCTCCCCCTAAACACCATGTTCCTATTGGTTAGGACTCCTCCCCCTAAACACCATGTTCCTATTGGTTAGGACTCCTCCCCCTAAACACCATGTTCCTATTGGTTAGGACTCCTCCCCTAAACACCATGTTCCTATTGGTTAGGACTCCTCCCCCTAAACACCATGTTCCTATTGGTTAGGACTCCTCCCCCCTAAACACCATGTTCCTATTGGTTAGGACTCCTCCCCCTAAACACCATGTTCCTATTGGTTAGGACTCCTCCCCCTAAACACCATGTTCCTATTGGTTAGGACTCCTCCCCCTAAACACCATGTTTCTATTGGTTAGGACTCCTCCCCTAAACACCATGTTCCTATTGGTTAGGACTCCTCCCCCTAAACACCATGTTCCTATTGGTTAGGACTCCTCCCCCTAAACACCATGTTCCTATTGGTTAGGACTCCTCCCCCTAAACACCATGTTCCTATTGGTTAGGACTCCTCCCCCTCAACACCATGTTCCTATTGGTTAGGACTCCTCCCCCTCAACACCATGTTCCTATTGGTTAGGACTCCTCCCCCTAAACACCATGTTCCTATTGGTTAGGACTCCTCACCACACCAAGTTCCTATTGGTTAGGACTCCTCCCCCTAAACACCATGTTCCTATTGGTTAGGACTCCTCCCCCTAAACACCATGTTCCTATTGGTTAGGACTCCTCCCCCTACACACACCATGTTCCTATTGGTTAGGACTCCTCACCACATCATGTTCCTATTGGTTAGGACTCCTCCCCCTAAACACCATGTTCCTATTGGTTAGGACTCCTCACCACACCAAGTTCCTATTGGTTAGGACTCCTCCCCCTAAACACCATGTTCCTATTGGTTAGGACTCCTCCCCCTACACACACCATGTTCCTATTGGTTAGGACTCCTCACCCCATCATGTTCCTATTGGTTAGGACTCTTCCCCCTAAACACCATGTTCCTATTGGTTAGGACTCCTCCCCTAAACACCATGTTCCTATTGGTTAGGACTCCTCACCACACCATGTTCCTATTGGTTAGGACTCCTCCCCCTAAACACCATGTTCCTATTGGTTAGGACTCCTCCCCCTAAACATCATGTTCCTATTGGTTAGGACTCCTCCCCCTAAACACCATGTTCCTATTGGTTAGGACTCCTCCCCCTAAACACCATGTTCCTATTGGTTAGGACTCCTCCCCCTAAACACCATGTTCCTATTGGTTAGGACTCCTCCCCCTAAACACCATGTTCCTATTGGTTAGGACTCCTCCCCTAAACACCATGTTCCTATTGGTTAGGACTCCTCCCCCTAAACACCATGTTCCTATTGGTTAGGACTCCTCACCACACCATGTTCCTATTGGTTAGGACTCCTCCCCTAAACACCATGTTCCTATTGGTTAGGACTCCTCCCCCTAAACATCATGTTCCTATTGGTTAGGACTCCTCACCACACCAAGTTCCTATTGGTTAGGACTCCTCCCCCTAAACACCATGTTCCTATTGGTTAGGACTCCTCCCCCTAAACACCATGTTCCTATTGGTTAGGACTCCTCACCACACCATGTTCCTATTGGTTAGGACTCCTCCCCCTAAACACCATGTTCCTATTGGTTAGGACTCCTCCCCCTACACACACCATGTTCCTATTGGTTAGGACTCCTCACCACATCATGTTCCTATTGGTTGGGACTCCTCCCCCTAAACACCATGTTCCTATTGGTTAGGACTCCTCACCACACCAAGTTCCTATTGGTTAGGACTCCTCCCCCCTAAACACCATGTTCCTATTGGTTAGGACTCCTCCCCCTAAACACCATGTTCCTATTGGTTAGGACTCCTCCCCCTAAACACCATGTTCCTATTGGTTAGGACTCCTCCCCCTAAACACCATGTTCCTATTGGTTAGGACTCCTCCCCTAAACACCATGTTTCTATTGGTTAGGACTCCTCACCACACCATGTTCCTATTGGTTAGGACTCCTCCCCTAAACACCATGTTCCTATTGGTTAGGACTCCTCCCCCCTAAACACCATGTTTCTATTGGTTAGGACTCCTCACCACACCATGTTCCTATTGGTTAGGACTCCTCCCCCTAAACACCATGTTCCTATTGGTTAGGACTCCTCCCCTAAACACCATGTTCCTATTGGTTAGGACTCCTCCCCCTAAACACCATGTTCCTATTGGTTAGGAGTCCTCACCACACCATGTTCCTATTGGTTAGGACTCCTCACCACACCATGTTCCTATTGGTTAGGACTCCTCCCCCTAAACACCATGTTCCTATTGGTTAGGACTCCTCCCCCTAAACACCATGTTTCTATTGGTTAGGACTCCCTCCCCCCCTAAACACCATGTTCCTATTGGTTAGGACTCCTCCCCCTACACACACCATGTTCCTATTGGTTAGGATTCCTCCCCCTAAACACCATGTTCCTATTGGTTAGGACTCCTCCCCCTAAACACCATGTTCCTATTGGTTAGGACTCCTCCCCCTAAACACACCATGTTTCTATTGGTTAGGACTCCCTCCCCTACACACCATGTTTCTATTGGTTAGGACTCCTCCCCCTAAACACCATGTTTCTATTGGTTAGGACTCCTCCCCCTACACACCATGTTCCTATTGGTTAGGACTCCTCACCACACCATGTTCCTATTGGTTAGGGGTTGCTAAGAGAAAGTGGGCGTGTAGCAGCGTTACCTTGGGGTGACGGCAGGCATGGATCTGAGTGGCTCGATCCGTGGTCACATGACTCAGAATCTCTGGCATCTTCTTAAACATGTCCAGGTTGTTGACATGAATCTACAACACACCATGTGGCATTATTTCTCCTGCTTAACAAAGTGTGTGTTTAAAACTTCATCGGGATCGGTGTCCCATCCACGGGTCGGTTAAGCTAACGTAGGCTAATGGGATTAGCATGAGGTTGTAAGTAACAGGAACATTTCCCAGGACATAGACATATCTGATATTGGCAGAAAGCTTAAATTCTTGTTAATCTAACTGCACTGTCCAATTACCAGTAGCTATTACAGTGAAAGAATACCATGCTATTGTTTGAGGAGAGTGCACAGTTATGAACTTAAAGTTATTAATAAACCAATTGGGCAGTCTTGATACATTTTGAACAAAATGCAATGGTTCATTGGATCAGTCTAAAACGTTGTACTGCTGCCATCTAGTGGCACCTGGGCTGGAATAATACATTATGGCCTTTCTCTTGCATTTCAAAGATGACGGAACAAAAAAACGGTTTGTTTTTTCATTTACCAGATCTATTGTGTTATATTCTCCTACATTCCTTTCACATTTCCACAAACTTCAAAGTGTTTCCTTTCAAATGGTACCAATAATATGCATATCCTCGCTTCAGGCAGTTAGATTTGGATTTGTCATTTTAGGCAGAAATGGAAAAAAAGGGTCCGATCCTTATTAAGTGTTGGTCACCGACCTGTGTGTGAAACTCGTTCGCCAGGTTAGTGAAGAGGTATTCATATCCATACGCAGCCTTACAGTTCAGCCACACTGTGTGGCGCACACTCCTACTGATCCAGTCCTGTACCAGGTCCTGGATAGCATGTAGACAGGTCTCCACACACACACACACACACACACACACACACACACACACACACACACACACACACACACACACACACACACACACACACACACACACACACACACTCCTAATGACTCAGTCCTGTACCAGGCCCTGGATAGCATGTAGACACGTCTCCTACACACACACACTCTCTCTCTCTCTCTCTCTAGCTCTCTCTCCCCCCTCTCTCTCTCTCTCTGTAGCTCTCTCTCAAGCTCTCCCCCTCCCCCTCTCTCTCTCTAGCTCTCGCTCTGTCTCTCTGTAGCTCTCTCTCTCTCCCCCTCTCCTCTCTCTCTCCCCCTCTCTCTCTCTCTGTAGCTCTCTCTCCTCCCCTCTCTCTAGCTCTCCCCCTCTCTCTCTCTCTCGCTGTAGCTCTCTCTCCCCCCTCTCTCTCTCTCTCTCTCTCTCTCTCTCTCTCTCTGTAGCTCTCTCAGAATCCCACACACTCACCCTGCTGGGGATCTGGTAGAAGCGAGGGTCGTAAAAGGTGGAGTCCAGATACACACTCTTGATGTCTTTCACCCTGAAACAACACAGCACAGGGTTACTATAGGGTTACTATAGGGTTATTATAGGGTTACTATAGGGTTATTATAGGGTTACTATAGGGTTATTATAGGGTTACTATAGGGTTACTATAGGGTTACTATAGGGTTATTATAGGGTTACTATGGGGTTACTATAGGGTTATTATAGGGTTACTACAGGGTTATTATAGGGGTTACTATAGGGTTACTACAGGGTTACTATAGGGTTACTATAGGGTTATTATAGGGTTATTATAGGGTTACTATAGGGTTACTACAGGGTTATTATAGGGTTACTATAGGGTTACTATAGGGTTATTATAGGGTTACTACAGGGGTTATTATAGGGTTACTATAGGGTTACTATGGGGTTACTATAGGGTTACCATATAGGGTTACTATAGGGTTACTACAGGGTTATTATAGGGTTACTACGGGGTTACTATAGGGTCACTACAGGGTTACTATAGGGTTACTACAGGGTTATTACAGGGTTACTACAGGGTTACTATAGGGTTATTATAGGGTTACTATAGGGTTACTACAGGGGTTATTATAGGGTTACTATAGGGTTATTATAGGTCTTACTATAGGGTTTACTATAGGGTTACTATAGGGTTACTATAGGGTTCATTATAGGGTTCGCTATAGGGTTACTATAGGGTTATTATAGGGTTACTATAGGGGTTACTATAGGGTTATTATAGGGTTACTATAGGGTTATTATAGGGGTTACTATAGGGTTATTATAGGGTTACTATAGGGGTTACTATAGGGGTTATTATAGGGTTACTATAGGGTTACTATAGGGGTTACTACAGGGTTACTATAGGGGTTACTATAGGGTTACTATAGGGGTTACTATAGGCAGTTACTATAGGGGTTACTATAGGGTTACTATAGGGTTACTATAGGGTTACTATAGGGTTACTATAGGGTTACTATAGGGTTATTATAGGGTTACTATAGGGTTACTATAGGGTTATTATAGGGTTACTATAGGGTTATTATAGGGGTTACTACAGGGTTATTATAGGGTTACTATGTTAGGTTAGGGTGACTGTATACTTGTCCAGGTTTTACCTGGTGTGTGCTGGTTAGGGTGACTGTATATTGTCCAGGTTTTACCTGGGGTGTGCTGGTTAGGGTGACTGTATATTGCCAGGTTTTACCTGGTGTGTGCTGGTTAGGGTTACTACGGGTATATTGTCCAGGTTTTACTGTGTGCTGGTTAGGGTGACTGTATATTGTCCAGGTTTTACCTGGTGTGTGCTGGTTAGGGTGACTGTATATTGTCCAGGTTTTACCTGGTGTGTGCTGGTTAGGGTGACTGTATATTGTCCAGGTTTTACCTGGTGTGTGCTGGTTAGGGTGACTGTATATTGTCCAGGTTTTACCTGGTGTGTGCTGGTTAGGGTGACTGTATATTGTCCAGGTTTTACCTGGTGTGTGCTGGTTAGGGTGACTGTATATTGTCCAGGTTTTACCTGGTGTGTGCTGGTTAGGGTGACTGTATATTGTCCAGGTTTTACCTGGTGTGTGCTGGTTAGGTGACTGTATATTGTCCAGGTTTTACCTGGTGTGTGCTGGTTAGGGTGACTGTATATTGTCCAGGTTTTACCTGGTGTGTTCTGGGTTAGGGTGACTGTATATTGTCCAGGTTTTACCTGGTGTGTGCTGGTTAGGGTGACTGTATATTGTCCAGGTTTTACCTGGTGTGTGCTGGTTAGGGTGACTGTATATTGTCCAGGTTTTACCTGGTGTGTGCTGGTTAGGGTGACTGTATATTGTCCAGGTTTTACCTGGTGTGTGCTGGTTAGGGTGACTGTATATTGTCCAGGTTTTACCTGGTGTGTGCTGGTTAGGGTGACTGTATATTGTCCAGGTTTTACCTGGTGTGTGCTGGTTAGGGTGACTGTATATTGTCCAGGTTTTACCTGGTGTGTGCTGGTTAGGTGACTGTATATTGTCCAGGTTTTACCTGGTGTGTGCTGGTTAGGGTGACTGTATATTGTCCAGGTTTTACCTGGTGTGTGCTGGTTAGGGTGACTGTATATTGTCCAGGTTTTACCAAGACAGTTTTTAGGGTCGAGGAGGTTTAATGATGCTGATTCACAATATGGGCACAGAACATCACAGTGGATTATGGTCAACTTTTCTAAATGTAGATGCTCCAATCCCATCTGGGCCCGTACTGGGAATCTCCGGCCCGTACACTGAATCTCCGGCCCGTACTGGGAACCTCCGGCCCGTACTGGGAACCTCCGGCCCGTACTGGGAACCTCCGGCCCGTACTGGGAACCTCCGGCCCGTACTGGGAATCTCCGGCCCGTACTGGGAATCTCCGGCCCGTACTGGGAATCTCCAGCATCATTAAACCATCTCGACCATAATACACTAAACTATTCAGAATCAAATACAAATTCACTATAATTGTAGTCTAAATCTGAATTTGTTTAATTTAGACTATTACCAGTTATGTACCAAAAACATCTTAAATCTGTTTGTTTTTCTGCCATGTGTAATATGTGGTTGGCTGTGTATTGTATAACAGCTCCATCATTAATGTTTTTCCTGGTTTGAGCTCCTACAGTGCGTTCAGAGTATTAAGACCCCTTGAATTTGACATTTTGTTTTGTTACAGCCTCATTCTAAAATTGAGGAAGTTGTTTTTTCCCCTCATCAGTCTACACCCAATACCCCATAATGACATCACAATACCCCATAATGACATCACAATACCCCATAATGACATCACAATGACATCACAATACCCCATAATGACATCACAATACCCCATAATGACATCACAATACCCCATAATGACATCACAATGACATCACAATACCCCATAATGACATCACAATACCCCATAATGACAAATCAAAAACATTTTTTTACTTTTTAAAAATATGTTTACATAAGAATTCAGACCCTTTACTTAGTACTTTGTTGAAGCACCTTTGTCAGAGATTACAGCCTTGAGTCTTCTTGGGTATGACGCTACAAGCTTGGCACACCTGTATTTGGGAAGGATCTCCCATTCTTCTCTGCAGATCCTCTCAAGCTCTGTCAGGTTGGATGGGGAGCGTTGCTGCACAGCTATTTTCAGGTCTCTCCAGAGATGTTCAATCGGGTTAAATTCCCGTGCTCTGCCTGGGCCACTCAAGGACATCCAGAGACTTGTCCCGAAGCCACTCCTGGGTTGTCTTGGCTCTGTGCTTAGGGTCGTTGTCCTGTTAGAAGGTGAACCTTCACCCCAGTCTGAGGTCCTGAGTGCTCTGAAGCAGGTTTTCATCAAGGATCTCTGTCTTTGCTCTTTTTTCCCTTTTCTCCTGACTCCCTGCTACTGAAAAACATCCCCACAGCATGATGCTGCCACCACCATGCTTCACCGTAGGGATGGTGGCAGGTTTCCTCCAGACGTGACGCTGCCACCACCATGCCTCACCGTAGGGATGGTGGCAGGTTTCCTCCAGACGTGACGCTGCCACCACCATGCCTCACCGTAGGGATGGTGGCAGGTTTCCTCCAGACGTGACGCTGCCACCACCAAGCCTCACCGTAGGGATGGTGGCAGGTCTCCTCCAGACGTGACGCTGCCACCACCAAGCCTCACCGTAGGGATGGTGGCAGGTCTCCTCCAGACGTGACGCTGCCACCACCAAGCCTCACCGTAGGGATGGTGGCAGGTTTCCTCCAGACGTGACGCTGCCACCACCATGCCTCACCGTAGGGATGGTGGCAGGTCTCCTCCAGACGTGACGCTGCCACCACCATGCATCACCGTAGGGATGGTGGCAGGTCTCCTCCAGACGTGACGCTGCCACCACCAAGCCTCACCGTAGGGATGGTGGCAGGTCTCCTCCAGACGTGACGCTGCCACCACCAAGCCTCACCGTAGGGATGGTGGCAGGTCTCCTCCAGACGTGACGCTGCCACCACCAAGCCTCACCGTAGGGATGGTGGCAGGTCTCCTCCAGACGTGACGCTGCCACCACCATGCCTCACCGTAGGGATGGTGGCAGGTCTCCTCCAGACGTGACGCTGCCACCACCATGCCTCACCGTAGGGGATGGTGGCAGGTCTCCTCCAGACGTGACGCTGCCACCACCATGCCTCACCTCCAGACGTGACGCTACCACCGCCCATCACCGTAGTGATGGTGGCAGGTCTCCTCCAGACGTGACGCTGCCACCACCATGCCTCACCGTAGGGAAGGTGGCAGGTTTCCTCCAGACGTGACGCTGCCACCACCATGCCTCACCGTAGGGATGGTGGCAGGTCTCCTCCAGACGTGACGCTGCCACCACCATGCCTCACCTCCAGACGTGACGCTACCACCACCAGCCTCACCGTAGGGATGGTGGCAGGTCACCTCCAGACGTGACGCTGCCACCACCATGCCTCACCGTAGGGAAGGTGGCAGGTTTCCTCCAGACGTGACGCTGCCACCACCATGCCTCACCGTAGGGATGGTGGCAGGTCTCCTCCAGACGTGACGCTGCCACCACCACGCCTCACCGTAGGGATGGTGGCAGGTTTCCTCCAGACTTGACGCTGCCACCACCATGCCTCACCGTAGGGATGGTGACAGGTTTCCTCCAGACGTGACGCCGCCACCATGCTTCACCGTAGGGATGGTGGCAGGTTTCCTCCAGACGTAACGCTTGGCATTCAGGCCAAAGAGATCAATCTTGTTTCTCATGGTCTGAGAGTCCTTTAGGTAAACTCCAAGCGGGCTGTCATGTGCCTTTTACTGAGGAGTGGCTTCCGTCTGGCCACTCTACCATAAAGGCCTGATTGGTGGAGTGCTGCAGAGATGGTTGTCCTTCTGAAAGGTTCTCCCATCTCCACAGAGGAACTCTGGAGCTCTGTTAGAGTGACCATCGGGTTCTTGGTCACCTCTCTGACCAAGGCCCTTCTCCCCCGATTGCTCAGTTTGGCCGGGCGGCCAGCTCTAGGCAGAGACTTAGTGGTTCCAAACTTCTTCTATTGGAGAATGATTGAGACCACTGTGTTCTTGGGGATCTTCAATACTGCAGAAATGTTTTGGTACCCTTCCCCAGATCTGTGCCTTGACACAATCCTGTCTCGGAGCTCTCACGGAGGATTCCTTCGACCTCATGGCTTGGTTTCTGCTCTACCTGTCAACTGTGGGACCTTATATAAACAGGTGTGTGCCTTTCCAAATCATGTCCTATCAATTGAATTTACCACCGGTGGACTCCAATCAAGTTGTATAAACATCAAGGATGATCAATGGAAACAGGATGCACCTGAGCTCTACAGTATTTTTGAGTCTCAGAGCAAAGCGTCTGAATACTTACGTAAATAAGGTATTTCTTTACTTTTAATACATTTGCTATAATTAACAAAACTTTTCGCTTTGTCGTTACGGGGTATTGTGATGTCGTTACGGGTATTGTGATGTCGTCATGGGGTATTGTGATGTCGTTACTTGTGTTGGCGGGGTATTGTGATGTCGTCACGGGGTATTGTGATGTCGCACGGGTATCGTACGGGGTATTGTGATGTCGTCACGGGGTATTGTTACGGGTATTGTGATGTCGTTAGGGTTGGTCGTTATGGGGTATTGTGATGTCGTCACGGGGTATTGTGATGTCGTCACGGGGTATTGTGTATCGATTAATGAGAGGAAAAATGTATCTAATCCATTTTAGAATAATGTAACAAAATGTGGAAAAAGTGAAGAGGTCTGAATACTTTCCTCAGGCACTGTGTTGGTCCATGCCAAGGTAGTAGTGAACAAGTCCTTTATTTAACCAGGTAGGCTAGTTGAGAACAAGTCCTTTATTTAACCAGGTAGGCCAGTTGAGAACAAGTCCTTTATTTAACCAGGTTAGGCTAGTTGAGAACAAGTCCTTTATTTAACCAGGTTAGGCTAGTTGAGAACAAGTCCTTTATTTAACCAGGTTAGGCTAGTTGAGAACAAGTCCTTGTGGCGAGAACAAGTTCTCATTTACAACTGTGACCTGGCCAAGATAAAGCAAAGCAGTTCGACAACATACAACAACACAGAGTTACACATGGAATAAACAAACATACAGTCAATAACACAATAGAAAAAAAATCTATATACAGTGTGTGCAAATGGGGTAAGATTAGGGAGGTAAGGCAATAAATAGGCCATAGTGGCGAAGTAATTACAATTTAGCAATTAAACACTGGAGTGATAGATGTGCAAGTAGAGATACTGGGGGGCAAAGGAGCAAAATAAATAACAATATGGGGATGAGGTAGTTGGATGGGCTGTTTACTGATGGGCTATGTACAGGTGCAGTAATCTGTGAGCTGCTCTGACAGCTGGTGCTTAAAGCTAGTGAGGGAGATATGAGTCTCCAGCTTCAATGATTTTTGCAGTTCGTTCCAGTCATTGGCAGCAGAGAACTGGAAGGAAAGGCGGCCAAAGGAGGAATAGGCTTTGGGGGTGACCAGTGAGATATACCTGCTGGAGAGCGTGATACAGGTGGGTGTTGCTATGGTGACCAGTGAGCTGAGATAAGGCGGGGCTTTACCTAGCAGAGACTTATAGATGACCTGGAGCCAGTGGGTCTGGCGACGATTATGAAGCGAGGGCCAGCCAACGAGAGCGTACAGGTCGCAGTGGTGGGTAGTATATGGGGCTTTGGTGACAAAACGGATGGCACTGTGATAGACTGCATCCAGCTTGTTGAGTAGAGTGTTGGAGGCTATTTTGTAAATGACATCGCTGAAGTCAAGGATCAGTAGGATAGTCAGTTTTACGAGGGTATGTTTGGCAGCATGAGGGAAGGATGCTTGTTGTGAAATAGGAAGCCAATTCTAGATTTAATTTTGGATTGGAGATGTTTAATGTGAGTCTGGAAGGAGAGTTTACAGTCTAACCAGACACCTAGGTATTTGTAGTTGTCCACATATTCTAAGTCAGAACCGTCCAGAGTAGTGATGCTGGACGGGCGGGCAGGTGCGGGCAGCGATCGGTTGAAGAGCATGCATTTAGTTTTACTAGCGTTTAAGAGCAGTTGAAGGCCACGGAAGGAGAGTTGTATGGCATTGAAGCTCGTCTGGAGGTTAGTTAACACAGTGTCCAAAGAAGGGCCAGAAGTATACAGAATGGTGTCGTCTGCGTAGAGGTGGATCAGAGAATCACCAGCAGCAAGAGCGACATCATTGATGTATAAAGAGAAAAGATTCGGCCCGAGAATTGAACCCTGTGGCACCCCCATAGAGACTGCCAGAGGTCCGGACAACAGGCCCTCCGATTTGACACACTGAACTCAGTCTGAGAAGTAGTTGGTGAACCAGGCGAGGCAGTCATTAGAGAAACCAAGGCTGTTGAGTCTGCCGATAAGAATGTGGTGATTGACAGAGTTGAAAGCCTTGGCCAGGTCGATGAATACGGCTGCACAGTAATGTCTCTTATCGATGGCGGTTATGATATCGTTTAGGACCTTGAGCGTGGCTGAGGTGCACCCATGACCAGCTCTGAAACCAGATTGCATAGCGGAGAAGGTACGGTGGGATTCGAAATGGTCGGTGATCTGTTTGTTAACTTGGCTTTTCGAAGACCTTAGAAAGGCAGGGTAGGATGGATATAGGTATGTAACAGTTTGGGTCTAGTGTCTCCCCCTTTGAAGAGGGGGATGACAGCAGCTGCTTTCCAATCTTTGGGGATCTCAGACGATACGAGAGAGAGGTTGAACAGGCTAGTAATAGGGGTTGCAACAATTGCAGCGAATAATTTTAGAAAGAGAGGATCTAGATGATTTGTAGGGGTCCAGATTTTGCAACTCTTTAAGAACATCAGCTATCTGGATTTGGGTGAAGGAGAAATGGGGGAGGTTTGGGCAAGTTGCTGTGGGGGGGTGCAGGGCTGTTGACCGGGGTCAGGGTAGCCAGGTGGAAAGCATGGCCAGCCGCAGATAAATGCTTCTAGAAATTCTCAATTATCGGTGGTGACAGTGTTTCCTAGCCTCAGTGCAGTGGGCAGCTGGGAGGAGGTGCTCTTATTCTCCATGGACTTTACAGTGTCCCAGAACTTTTTGGAGTTTGTGCTACAGGATGCAAATTTCTGTTTGAAAAAGCTAGCCTTAGCTTTCCTAACTGCCTGTTAATACTGGTTCCTAACTTCCCTGAAAAGTTGAATATCGTGTTGGCTATTTGATGCTATTCGACTTCAATAGCATGGCTGTAATGGCTTAATGCTCTACAATGTGACTTCAATAGCATGGCTGTAATGGCTTAATGCTCTACAGCGTGACTTCAATAGCATGGCTGTAATGGCTTAATGCTCTACAGCGTGACTTCAATAGCATGGCTGTAATGGCTTAATGCTCTACAAGGCTAAACAGCAGCGCTAGGCTAAACAACCGCTAGGCTAACACCGGCGCTGGCTAAAACAACCGCTAGGCTAAACAGCAGCGCTAGGCTAAACAGCAGCGCTAGGCTAAACAGCAGCGCTAGGCTAAACAGCAGCGCTAGGCTAAACAGCAGCGCTAGGCTAAACAGCAGCGCTAGGCTAAACAACGTGACTAATTAAAGGGGAGCCTCACACAACTGAATGATCTTGAAATGTAAACTTCTAAACAGTTTGGAATGAAATATCCATATAAAGTACATCTATATAATTACAGGGTATATAAACAAAGTAGTGAGGGACATTATCCTATACAAACACAGGGCTAAATGTCAAAATAACATGACAGTGAAAACTGATCTAGCAAGCCCGCAGTAGCTAGCTCACGGTAGCTCACGCTAAACACTTCATTAGCAGAACCACAAAACATGACAATAAGGTAGGCAAGCGCATAAACACTTCCACATCAGCAAGGACGCACACTGGCCTTGGCTAACACAACGAGAGCTAACTGGAGGGGAAACACTGGCCTTGGCTAACACAACGAGAGCTAACTGGAGGGGAAACACTGGCCTTGGCTAACACAACGAGAGCTAACTGGAGGGGAAACGCTGGCCTTGGCTACCGAGAGCTAACTGGAGGGAAACACTGGCCTTGGCTAACACAACGAGAGCTAACTGGAGGGGAAACACTGGCCTTGGCTAACACAACGAGAGCTAACTGGAGGGGAAACACTGGCCTTGGCTAACACAACGAGAGCTAACTGGAGGGGAAACACTGGCCTTGGCTAACACAACGAGAGCTAACTGGAGGGGAAACACTGGCCTTGGCTAACACAACGAGAGCTAACTGGAGGGGAAACACTGGCCTTGGCTAACACAACGAGAGCTAACTGGAGGGGAAACACAGGATGGATGGAACTGTCACTAGACTCCTCTCAGCTGGAGATCACCCAGCATGCTCTGCTTCACAGCTCTGATATGATCAACTTCTAGCTAGTATTTGGTAGTCATTCTGTCTGTATATACTGTAGGTAGTGTGTGTGTGTGTGTGTGTGTGTACCTGCTCCCAGAGTGGAGGGTGTGTGTGTGTGTGTGTGTGTGTGTGTGTGTGTGTGTACCTGCTCCCAGAGTGGAGGGTGTGTGTGTGTGTTTACCTGCTCCCAGAGTTGAGGGTGTGTGTGTGTGTGTGTGTGTGTGTTTACCTGCTCCCAGAGTTGAGGGTGTGTGTGTGTGTGTGTGTGTGTGTGTACCTGCTCCCAGAGTGGAGGGGTGTGTGTGTGTGTGTGTGTGTGTGTGTGTGTGTGTAGTGTGTGTGTGTGTGTGTGTACCTGCTCCCAGAGTGGAGGGTGTGTGTGTGTGTGTACCTGCTCCCAGAGTGGAGGGTGTGTGTGTGTGTGTGTACCTGCTCCCAGAGTGGAGGGTGTGTGTGTGTGTGTGTGTGTGTGTGTGTGTGTGTGTGTGTATGTGTGTGTGTGTGTGTTTTAGTGTGTGTGTGTGTGTGTGTTTACCTGCTCCCAGAGTGGAGGAGTTCTATCCTGGAGGCGTCTCCCCTTCGCCAGTCGGAAGTCTCCTGTGTACAACACCGCACCCTGGGCCCCCTCTACCAAGAACCTACACACACACACACACACACACTAGGGTTGGGAGATATCCAGGTTTCCTTCATATCGTTCCTGTACCATAACGGGGTATACGGTATGAATATATATATATATATCTCAGTCCCAGGAAAAAGTTTGGACACCTACTCATTCAAGGCTTTTTCTTAATTTTTACTATTTTATACATTGTAGAATAATAGTGAAGACATCAAAACTATGAAATAACACATATGGAATCATGTAGTAACCAAAAATGTGTTAAATTATATTTGAGATTCTTCAAAAAGTAGCCACCCTTTGCCTTGATGACAGCATTGCACACTCTTGGTATTCTCTCAACCAGCTTCATGAGGTAGTCACCTGGAATCCATTTCAATTAACAGGTGTGCCTTGTTAAAAGTGAATTAATGCATTTGAGCCAACCAGTTGTGTTGTGAAAAGGTAGGGGTGGTATACAGAAGATAGCCCTATTTGGTAAAAGATCAAGTCCATATTATGGCAAGGACATTTCAAATGAGCAAAGAGAAACGATCAACATTACTTTAAGACATGAAGGTCAGTCAATCCAAAAAATGTAAAGAACTTTGAACATTTTTCAAGTGCAGTCGCAAAAAACCCTCAAGCGCTATGATGAAACTGGCTCTCATGAGGACCGCCACAGGAAAGGAAGACCCAGAGTTACCTCTGCTGCAGAGAACAAGTTCATTGTAGTTAACTGCACCTCAGATTGCAGCCCAAATAAATGCTTCACAGAGTTCAAGTAACAGACACATCTCAACATCAACTGTTCAGAGGAGACTGCAAGACTACGTGATTATTTTTCTTTTTTTTCTCACTTTTATTTAACGAGGCAAGTCAGTTAAGAACAACTTATTTACAATGACGGCCTATCAGGGAACAGTGGGGTTAACTTCCTTGTTCAGGGGCAGAACGACAGATTTTTACCTTGTCAGCTCGGTGATTCGATCCACCAACCTTTGGGTTAATGGCCCAACACTCTAACCACTAGGCTACCTGCCGCCCCGAATCAGGCCTCCATGGTCGAATTGCTGCAAAGAAACCACTACTAAAGGACACCAATAATAAGAAGAGACTTGCTTGGGCCAAGAAACACGAGCAATGGACATTAGACAGGTGGAAATATGTCCTTTGGGCTGATGAGTCCAAATGTTGTATTTTTGGTTCCAACCGTCGTGTCTTTGTGAGACGCAGAGTAGGTGAACGGATGATCTCTGCATGTGTGGTTCCCACCGTGAAGCATGGAGGAGGAGGTGTGATGGTGTGGGGGTGCTTTGCTGGTGACACTGTCTGTGATTTATTTAGAATTCAAGGCACACTTAACCAGCATGGCTACCACAGCATTCTGCAGTGATACGCCATCCCATCTGGTCTGCGCTTAGGGGAATATCATTTGTTTTTCAACAGGACAATGACCCAAAACACACCTCCAGGCTGTGTAAAGGCTATTTGATCAAGAAGGAGAGTGATGGAGTGCTGCATCAGATGACCTGGCCTCCACAATCACCAGACCTCAACCCAATAGAGATGGTTTGGGATGAGTTGGACTGCAGAGTGAAGCAAAAGCAGCCAACAAGTGCTCAGCATATGTGGGAACTCCTTCAAGACTGTTGGAGAAGCATTCCAGGTGAAGCTGGTTGAGAGAATGCCAAGAGTGTGCAAAGCTGTCAAAGGCAAAGGGTGGCTACTTTGAAGAATCTAAAATATATTTTGATTTGTTTAACACTTTGATTGTGTTATTTCATAGTTTTGATGGATAATGTATAAAATAGTAAAAATAAAGAAAAACCCTTGAATGAGTAGGTGTGTCCAAACTTTTGACTGGTACTAATATATATATATATACCAGTTCTTGATTCACCCGGGAAACTGTTGAGTGTGAAAAACCCAGCAACGTTGCAGTTCTTGATTCACCCGGGAAACTGTTGAGTGTGAAAAACCCAGCAACGTTGCAGTTCTTGATTCACCCGGGAAACTGTTGAGTGTGAAAAACCCAGCAACGTTGCAGTTCTTGACGCAAACCAGTGCGCCTGTACACAAAACATTAAGAGCCCCTGCTCTTTCCATGACAGACTGACCAGGTGAAAGATATGATCCCTTATTAATGTCACTTGTTAAATCCACTTCAATCAGTGTAGATGAAGGGGAGGAGACATGTTTTAAGTCTTGAGACAATTGAGACATGGATTGTGTGTGTGTGCCTTTCAGAGGGTGAACGGGCAAGACAAGAGATTTAAGTGCCTTTGAACGGCATATGGTAGTAGGTGCCAGGCACACCAGTTTGAGTCAAGAACTGCAACGTTGCTGGGTTTCTCACACTCAACAGTTTCCTTTGTGTAATCAAGAACGGTCCACCACCCAAAGGACATCCAGCCAACTTGACACAACTGTGGGAATCATTGGGCCAGCTTCCCTGTGGAAAGCTTTCGACATCTTGTAGTGTCCACGCCCCAACGAATGGGGGAGGCAACTCAATATTAGGAAGGTGTTCTTATTGTTTCTACACTCACCAACACTCACCCCCCCCCTTATGCTTCTCACAGTTGTGCCAAGATGGCTGGATGTTGGCTGGATGTCCCAGCAGCACTGCAGTTCTTGACAAACCGGTTCGCATGGCACCTACTACCATACCTTATTCAAAGGCACTTCAACATTTTGTCTTGCACATTCACCCTCTGAATGGCACACATACACAATCCATGTCTCATTAGTCTCAAGGCTTAAAAATCCTTCTTTAACATGTCTCCTGCCCTTCATCTACACTGATTTGAAGAGGATTTAACAAGTGACATCAATAAGGGATCATATCTTTCACCTGGATTCACCTGGTCAGTCTGTCATGGAAAGAGCAGGTGTTCTTAATGTTTTCGGTTGGAGTGCCAACAAATGCTTACAAATTACTAGCGAATTCCCATAGCGGACGCTAGCTAAATGCTAACAAGCGCACATAAACAAATTGCAAGGACAGACAACCCAGCTCATACAGTTATACAACTATCTCAACAGGCTACTCACAGTTTGCTGCTAGCAACAAAACAAATATTACACAGAATTGATTGTGTCTGCTGTAACCAGGAAGCTTGATGTTGCCATCTAACACTTAACTAACAAGTTAGCAAACCAGCTGGAGCCCTGGCTGGAGATCATTTACTCAGTACATCTTAGCTAACAAGTTAGCAAACCAGCTGGAGATCATTTACTCAGTACATCTTAGCTAGCAAGTTAGCAAACCAGCTGGAGATCATTTACTCAGTACATCTTAGCTAACAAGTTAGCAAACCAGCTGGAGCATCATTTACTCAGTACATCTTAGCTAACAAGTTAGCAAACCAGCTGGAGCCCTGGCTGGAGATCATTTACTCAGTACATCTTAGCTAGCAAGTTAGCAAACCAGCTGGAATCATTTACTCAGTACATCTTAGCTAACAAGTTAGCAAACCAGCTGGAGATCATTTAGTACATCTTAGCTAACAAGTTAGCAAACCAGCTGGAGATCATTTACTCAGTACATCTTAGCTAACAAGTTAGCAAACCAGCTGGAGATCATTTACTCAGTACATCTTAGCTAACAAGTTAGCAAACCAGCTGGAGCCCTGGCTGGAGATCATTTACTCAGTACATCTTAGCTAACAAGTTAGCAAACCAGCTGGAGCCCAGGCTGGAGATCATTTACTCAGTACATCTTAGCTAGCAAGTTAGCAAACCAGCTGGAGATCATTTACTCAGTACATCTTAGCTAACAAGTTAGCAAACCAGCTGGAGATCATTTACTCAGTACATCTTAGCTAACAAGTTAGCAAACCAGCTGGAGATCATTTACTCAGTACATCTTAGCTAACAAGTCAGCAAACCAGCTGGAGCCCTGGCTGGAGATCATTTACTCAGTACATCTTAGCTAACAAGTTAGCAAACCAGCTGGAGCCCTGGCTGGAGATCATTTACTCAGTACATCTTAGCTAGCAAGTTAGCAAACCAGCTGGAGATCATTTACTCAGTACATCTTAGCTAACAAGTTAGCAAACCAGCTGGAGATCATTTACTCAGTACATCTTAGCTAACCAGTTAGCAAACCAGCTGGAGCCTGCTGGAGATCATTTACTCAGTACATCTTAGCTAACAAGTTAGCAAACCAGCTGGAGCCCAGGCTGGAGATCATTTACTCAGTACATCTTAGCTAACAAGTTAGCAAACCAGCTGGAGCCCTGGCTGGAGATCATTTACTCAGTACATCTTAGCTAACAAGTTAGCAAACCAGCTGGAGCCCTGGCTGGAGATCATTTACTCAGTACATCTTAGCTAGCAAGTTAGCAAACCAGCTGGAGCCCAGGCATCATTTACTCAGTACATCTTAGCTAACAAGTTAGCAAACCAGCTGGAGATCATTTACTCAGTACATCTTAGCTAACAAGTTAGCAAACCAGCTGGAGCCCTGGCTGGAGATCATTTACTCAGTACATCTTAGCTAGCAAGTTAGCGAACCAGCTGGAGCCCTGGCTGGAGATCATTTACTCAGTACATCTTAGCCAGGGAAATGATAGTTATAAACGGTGGCGTAGCATGCACCCCTGCGAGGCTCAGAGCTTTAGAGGGCCCTCACCCCCAAAAAATATACAATTGTCGGTATTTGTAAATATCCCAGTACACAGTAGCTATATATGATATATCACACAAGTCTAACTAACACACACACACACACAAGCTAGGTGATATGTCATATTACCACATAAACACACACACACACACACACACAAGCCAGGTGATATGTCATATTACCACACAAACAAGCCAGGTGATGTCATATTACCACACAAACACACACAAGCTAGGTGATATGTCATAGTACCACACACACACACAAGCCAGGTGATATGTCATATTACCACATAAACACACATACACACACACACACAGTACTCACATGACCGAGCCTGGACAGTGACCTGCAGGAAGCAGAGTCACCACAAGTTCTTCTCTCTGTGGACACACACACACACACACACACACACACACACTATCAGTCATCAAAGAGTCCGTCATATAGCAAACTAACAGCGATCAGCCCTTATATGACCCTATATGTGTTGTAATGATGACCCAGTGTCGTAACCTCTCCTGAAGCCTCATCTATTAAAGTGATTAGTGTGGGACTCTCCAGTTCCAAAGCAACCTAGACAAACGGAAAGCACATTAAATTACACAAAGCTTACCTAGCAATACGTCCATAACTAGTGTTCAGTATTCAGAATGATTTTTCACAATCAACTACTTACTATGTGATCTTCCCAGAAGGCATATTTTGGGTTGCTCAGCAACAGTTCCTTAGTTACAAATGAACAGTACAGTTTGACTGTCAGACTGGAACAAATGAACACAGACAGTAACGTTAAGAGCATCAGTTAGCTTGAAAACAGTTTCAATGAACTTTCAGACCATCAAAATAAAATAAAAAAAAACGTTGTGAAATCACCTGAATTTCAACTTTCTTTTCAACAGAGGCCCCTTCAGTCCCTTCATGTGATCTGCAGAAAAAGACATGATGTCAGTAGCTAACGTTAGCTAGTTACATGTCTTACTGTGTAACAGTTTAACGTTAAGAGCACATCCTGGCTAGTTATCTTTAGCTTGCTAACTGCTGTTTGGTTCACTGTATCTCAGAGTTTCTTTACCTTTATGACAGTGAGATAAAAAATAAGCCCTTGCGTGTAGATTCTCCCTGTCGAAACGGTCCAGAGACATGTTGGGATACTCCTTCATACGACCAGCGAACGAACTCATTTTGATTGAAGATTAGCTCCAGTATTTTCTAAACGACCGACCCACTCGTTTTGACTGCTGCTAGGTGACATGTCGGCGCATTTTTAGTCGGGGATACTTGAATAGCTAACGTTAGCTAAGACACCTAGTGGATGGGAGCCAAAACTAAACGATACCACGGCCAGGATTGTATCTGCATTTTACCTGCTCACTATAACTACAACGTTGCTAGCAGTAGTCAGTTACAAAAACAACACCTTGTTGAAGAAGAAGGAAGGAGAGGAAGAAGAGGGAGGAAGGATGGAAGGAAGGAAGGGTGGAAGGAAGAAAGGAAGAAAGGAAGGAAGGTAGGAAGGAAGGAAGGAAGGAAGGTAGGAAGGAAGGAAGGAAGGATGGAAGGAAGGATGGAAGGAAGGAAGGAAGGAAGGAAGGAAGGGTGGAAGGAAGAAAGGAAGAAAGGAAGGAAGGTAGGAAGGAAGGAAGGAAGGTAGGAAGGAAGGAAGGAAGGATGGAAGGAAGGAAGGAAGGACGGAAGGAAGGTAGGTTTGGGTTGCTAGGTAACTAAAGACAATACTTCCTCATCACCAACTCTTGGGACTGTGAGACTTGCCCCGTTCAGCTGTAAGTAATCAAATGCAGATAAAATGTATAGCTAGCTAGCCAGATTCAGTCTATTTTCAGAACTGTGACTTGTATATTATATCTACCGTAGCCTGAAGCTAGTGCTAGCAACTTTCATTCAAATATTAGCTAGCTAGCTAGCCAGATTCAGTCTATTTTCAGAACTGTGACTTGTATATTATATCTACCGTAGCCTGAAGCTAGTGCTAGCAACTTTCATTCAAATATTAGCTAGCTAGCTACTGTACGTTTGGCAACGTTAGTGTCAACTATGCAAATTACATTTGATTGGTTTCGGGCACGAATATTAAAACGGAAATCAGCTTAAGAAACATGTAGATAAAATGTTTTCGGTAATAAGATGGTTAGTGTGTAAGAATTAAGAGAGCAGTATCTGCCTGCTCTCCTCTCTACAATGTCCTGTACCGAGACTGGCTATCTGACCAGTAACAGGCAGACCCACCTGCTGCACCCATCTACTCTCTACCCCCCAGGACAGGAGGACGGAGAGAAACAGGAAATCATCATCCCCCTACCCATATAGCCTACTATGTAATTGCCATTCTTTTTAAAACGGTGTTTTATTGTTTATTTACTTTTCCTATATGTATTTCCGTGTCCATGACTGTCATGTCAGTATATAGAGATTCTTGAACTTGTATAACTGAGCCCACTATTTGCTCCCCGTAGGTCGCCTGTGGACATCCTCTCCGCAGCACAATGTCTTGTGCTGTCTACTTAGATGGAAACGCCACGCCAAAGTCCATGAGCAGAGCCAAACGATGGACTGACGAGGTGGAGAACTTATACCGATTCCAACAGGCAGGCTACAGAGATGAACTGGAATACAAACAAGTAAAGCAAGTTGACTTGGTAAACAACTTTAAAAATGAATCCTTAATCACTGGCTAAAAAAAGCATTGACAGTTGGTTCACTACAAGATGAATGTGTCATTATGGCATTGCTTCTTTGTCTCAGATCGACAGGTGGCCTGAGACTGGCTTTGTAAAGAAGCTTCAGCGTCGAGACAACACATTCTATTACTACAACAGAAAAAGAGAATGTGAAGACAGGGAAGTCCATAAAGTGAAGGTCTATGCATATTAAGGTCAGGAAGTGTCCAGCGATCTCTCTTTTCCATTTCGAATATCTTTTTGACATGGTTTTTAAGAAGACGTCTGTAGGAAGGAAGGCAACACCATCCCAGCTGTGGAATGTAGACCAGTTCACTGAATAAAGGCTGTGAGGCTGAAGCTGTCTGATGTGTGTGTGATCCTGTGAGGGAAGGGTATGTGTGTGTTATAAAGGGTCCTTTTGATGAATGTTTTGTTGTGGATCCAGATGAACTATTGAACTGTGTGAGAGGGGATTATGGACTGGGGCTATCACACCCTCATCATGTGATATTGTGACGTTAGTATGAGAACTGGGATCACCGTCAACAAAATGAAATACCTAAGATTCACATATACCAGTACACTAACTAGGATTCACATATACCAGTACACTAACTAGGATTCACATATACCAACCAGTACTCCAACTAAAACATCGAGCTGCTGAGCACATATTCTGCTGCATGACATTCATGGTTATTCTATAAACACACATTTCTATATGAATGTTGTGTAAAGTTGCTTCCTCCTGGATACTGCTGTAGGGGGAAATGTGGCCCAGTTAGAGTGGACTGAGAGCTGAACTGGTATGACCGTTAGCAGGTGGGTAAAACACTACAACTATTTGGCTTAAGTATTGGTCCTGATGTATATACTTACAAGTCTACAATGATGAATTCATATGATATGAAGATAACGACTGGACTTTCCAGTGGTGTAAAGTACTTCAGTAAAATTACTTGAAACTACTACTGAAGTAGTTTTTCTGGGTATCTGTACTTTACTATTTGTATTTTTCACAACTTTTACTTCACTACATTCCTAAAGAAAATATTGTACTTTTTATTCTATACATTTTCCCTGACAACCCAAAGCACTCTTTACATTTTGAATGCTTAGCAGAACAGGAAAATTGTGAAATTTACGCACTTATCAAGAGATCGCGTGGTCATCCCTACGGCATATGTTCTGGCGGACTCACTAAACACAAATGCATGTTTTGTAAATAAAAATAGTGTTGGAGTGTGGCCCTGGCTAGCCATACATTTTCTAAACAAGAAAATGGTGCCGTCTGCTTTGCTTAGTATAAGGAATTTGAAATGATTTATACTTTTACTTTTGATATTTAAGTATATTTTAGCAATGAAATTTACTTTTGATACTTAAGTATATTTAAAATCAAAAACTTTTAGACTTTTACTCAAGTAGTATTTTATTGGGTGAATTTTACTTAAGGTATTAAGGTATCTATACTTTTACTGAAGTATGACAATTTTTCCACCACTGGGATTTCCAAAAACATTTCTGCAGAATGGTGTCCCTAAAAAAAAAGGTTTGCATTAATCACCACTCATCAACTCAATTAAAACAGACCCATTAATAATACATGTGAAATATGTTGATTTAGTACACTGTATTGAACAATGGCAAATCTTTTTTTGCTGAAACGTGTATCTGCGTAATAACCCACGTTCCCTTTAAGAGTACTGTCACGTTCCCTTTAAGCCGCCAGGCTGTAATTTCTAGTTGACCCGATCAGAATTCATTTCGCTCCTGGAAGTTTTGAAGACACTGAATAATCTGACAAGTAGTTGACACATATTCATCTGAAACACAACTTTTTAATTATGCTCTGACACGTAAGTACATTGAAACAAAGTAGACGTTTGGTTGAACCTTTGAACTCGGTGTTTTCAGCCTGTTCTGGTAGTATTATTGTTAGCGGACATGCTATCAGTAACAACCAGCCGTTAAGGTTAGATAACCAGCAGCCTTACTAACTAGCTAGCTAGCTAGCTGTCTAAACATTAAGCTCCTAGATATATTCTGGGACCTTTTGATAAGTGTCTGAAATCAATGTTAAAATTAACATCTGTGAGGTCAGCGCCCAAGATAGCTAAGCTAGCTAGCAAGCCTAACGACGACCAGCTGTTACCGACTGTTTTGCTGTAGCTAGCCGGTTCCGGTATGTCGGGGCTCCCTGCCGCCGGTATGAATTATTTAACCTTCTTCTTTGATGAGGTTTAACGGCTATTGACATCCAATAAATGCTGTATTACTGCCACCAACTAGACTGGAGTATAACTCCATTATACTTTGCTTGGAAAAACCAAATTAAATAAACAAATAAAGTTACCCTACAATCAATTCAAATTGTATTTGTCACATGCGCCGATTTTTATTTTTAAATGCAATAAAATAAAATAACGAGGCTATATACAGGGTATTACGGTACAGATTCAATGTGGAGGCTATATACAGGGTATTACGGTACAGAGTCAATGTGGAGGCTATATACAGGGGGTACCGGTACAGAGTCAATGTGGAGGCTATATACAGGGGGTACCGGTACAGAGTCAATGTGGAGGCTATATACAGGGGGTACCGGTACAGAGTCAATGTGGAGGCTATATACAGGGGGTACCGGTACAGAGTCAATGTGGAGGCTATATACAGGGGGTACCGGTACAGAGTCAGTGTGGAGGCTATATACAGGGGGTACCGGTACAGAGTCAGTGTGGAGGCTATATACAGGGGGTACCGGTACAGAGTCAATGTGGAGGCTATATACAGGGGGTACCGGTACAGAGTCAATGTGGAGGCTATATACAGGGGGTACCGGTACAGAGTCAATGTGGAGGCTATATACAGGGGGTACCGGTACAGAGTCAATGTGGAGGCTATATACAGGGGGTACCGGTACAGAGTCAATGTGGAGGCTATATACAGGGGGTACCGGTACAGAGTCAATGTGGAGGCTATATACAGGGGGTACCGGTACAGAGTCAATGTGGAGGCTATATACAGGGGGTACCGGTACAGAGTCAATGTGGAGGCTATATACAGGGGGTACCGGTACAGAGTCAATGTGGAGGCTATATACAGGGGGTACCGGTACAGAGTCAATGTGGAGGCTATATACAGGGGGTACCGGTACAGAGTCAATGTGGAGGCTATATACAGGGGGTACCGGTACAGAGTCAGTGTGGAGGCTATATACAGGGGGTACCGGTACAGAGTCAGTGTGGAGGCTATATACAGGGGGTACCGGTACAGAGTCAATGTGGAGGCTATATACAGGGGGTACCGGTACAGAGTCAATGTGGAGGCTATATACAGGGGGTACCGGTACAGAGTCAATGTGGAGGCTATATACAGGGGGTACCGGTACAGAGTCAATGTGTGGGGGTACAGGTTAGTCGAGGTAATGTGTACATGTAGGTGGGGGTAAAGTGACTATGCATAGATAATAAACAGCGAGTAGCAGCAATGTAAATAGTCTGCTGAACAATTAATCAAATGGCCAACCAGTCTTATGGCTTTGGGGGGCGGGGAGCCCGGTGGTTGGGGGGGGCGGGAGCCCGGTGGTTGGGGGCGGGAGCCCGTGGTTGGGGGGCGGGAGCCCGGTGGTTGGGGGGCGGGAGCCCGGTGGTTGGGGGGGGCGGGAGCCCGGTGGTTGGGGGCGGGAGCCCGGTAGTTGGGGGGGCGGGAGCCCGGTAGTTGGGGGGGCGGGAGCCCGGTAGTTGGGGGGCGGGAGCCCGGTGGTTGGGGGGGCGGGGGCCCAGAGGTTGGGGGGCGGGGAGCCCGGTGGTTGGGGGGCGGGGAGCCCGGTGGTTGGGGGCGGGAGCCCGGTGGTTGGGGGCGGGAGCCCGGTAGTTGGGGGGCGGGGAGCCCGGCGGTTGGGGCTGACAAGGTAAAACATCTGTCGTTCTGCCCCTGAACAAGGCAGTTAACCCCACTGTTCCCGGTGGGCCGTCATTGTAAATAAGAATTTGTTCTTAACTGACTTGCCTCGTTAAATAAAGGTTAAAATATAATAATAAAATGTTTGTAACTAGCAAGGCCATTTAGACTCCAGTTGGGTGATTGCTGTTGTTTTCAGTGTAGCTGTTCCCATGATCCCATGCAGCAGCAGCTAGTTCCCATGATCCCATGCAGCAGCAGCTCTTAGGGTTATGATGTGTTATGGAGCCCAGGCTGAAATGGAGCTGGAGGCTGGAGAGAAGCAGCTAGTTCCCATGATCCCATGCAGCAGCAGCTAGTTCCCATGATCCCATGCAGCAGCAGCTAGTTCCCATGATCCCATGCAGCAGCAGCTAGTTCCCAGGTCATAATGGACCTCTTGTTCCTGTGGCTTTGGAGCACAAAGCTGCCTCAGGAATTCTGCCTTTTCACCCAGAATGTTGTTGCAACAGAAAACAGTCTCTGCTCTCTGGCCTAGAATGGTCTTCTACACCGTGCAGTAACATACTGCTGGGCTAGAGCTGGGCTAGAGCTGGGCTAGAGCTGGGCTAGAACTGGGGCTGGGGCTAGAGCTGGGGCTAGAGCTGGGGCTAGAGCTGGGGCTAGAACTGGGGCTGGGGCAGGGCTAGAGCTGGGGCTAGAGCTGGGGCTAGAGCTGGGGCTAGATCTGGGGGTAGAGCTGAGCTAGAGCTGGGGCTAGAGCTGGGGCTAGAACTGGGGCTGGGGCAGGGCTAGAGCTGGGGCTAGAGCTGGGGCTAGAGCTGGGGCTAGATCTGGGGGTAGAGCTGGGGCTAGAGCTGGGGCTAGAGCTGGGGCTAGAGCTGGGGCTAGAGCTGGGGTAGAGCAGAGCTGGGGTAGAGCAGAGCTGGGGTAGAGCAGAGCTGGGGTAGAGCTGGGGCTAGAGCTGGGGCTAGAGCTGGGGCTAGAGCAGGGGGTAGAGCTGAGCTAGAGCTGGGCTAGAGCAGAGCTAGGCTAGAGCAGAGCTAGGCTAGAGCTGGGGCGTAGAGCAGAGCTGGGGCTAGAGCTAGAGCTGGGGCTAGAGCAGGGCTAGAGCTGGGGGTAGAGCTGGGGGGTAGAGCTGGGGCTAGGGGCTGGGCTAGAGCTGGGGTAGAGCAGGGCGTAGAGCAGGGGGTAGAGCAGGGGGTAGAGCAGGGGATAGAGCTGGGGTAGGGAGGAGAAGGATGCAGGAGGAGAAAGGAGGAGGAGGAGAGGGATGAGGGGGGAAAGGAGAGAGATGAAGAGGGGGAGGGAGGAGAAGGATGAAGGGGGGAAAGAGAGGGATGAAGAGGGGGAGGGAGGAGAAGGATGCAGGAGGAGAGGGATACAGGATGAGAAAGGAGGAGGAGGAGAGGGATGAAGGGGGGAGGGAGGAGGAGAGGGATGAAGGGGGAGGGAGGAGAAGGATGCAGGAGGAGAGGGATACAGGAGGAGAAAGGAGGAGGAGGGATACAGGAGGAGAAAGGAGGAGGAGGAGGAGAGGGATACAGGAGGAGAAAGGAGGAGGAGGAGGAGGGATACAGGAGGAGAAAGGAGGAGGAGGAGGAGGGATACAGGAGGAGAAAGGAGGAGGAGGAGAGGGATGAAGGGGGGAGGGAGGAGGAGAGGGATGAAGGGGGGGAGGGAGGAGAAGGATGCAGGAGGAGAGGGATACAGGAGGAGAAAGGAGGAGGAGGGATACAGGAGGAGAAAGGAGGAGGAGGAGGAGAGGGATACAGGAGGAGAAAGGAGGAGGAGGAGGAGGGATACAGGAGGAGAAAGGAGGAGGAGGAGGAGGGATACAGGAGGAGAAAGGAGGAGGAGGAGAGGGATACAGGAGGAGAAAGGAGGAGGAGGGGAGGCCCAGGTGGACCTCTAGTACTACACACTATGGACTTGTGGAGTTCTGAGATCTTTTCACAGGTGGAAGCAGTTTGACATTAGTTCAAACTCTCCTCTGATAGGCTGGGTGGAAGTAGTTTGACATTAGTTCAAACTCTCCTCTGATAGGCTGGGTGGAAGTAGTTAGAACTATTGAACTCTCCTCTGATAGGCTAGGTGGAAGTAGTTAGAACTATTGAACTTTCCTCTGATAGGCTGGGTGGAAGTAGTTAGAACTATTGAACTGTCCTCTGATAGGCTGGGTGGAAGTAGTTAGAACTATTGAACTGTCCTCTGATAGGCCAGGTGAGAGGAGTTAGAACTATTGAACTCTCCTCTGATAGGCTAGGTGGAAGTAGTTTGACATTAGTTCAAACTTTCCTCTGATAGGCCAGGTGGAAGCAGTTTGACATTAGTTCAAACTTTCCTCTGATAGGCTGGGTGGAAGTAGTTAGAACTATTGAACTCTCCTCTGATAGGCTGGGTGGAAGTAGTTAGAACTATTGAACTCTCCTCTGATAGGCTGGGTGGAAGTAGTTAGAACTATTGAACTTTCCTCTGATAGGCTAGGTGGAAGTTCCACCATATTGCCTAGACCCATTCAGTCATCTGGGATCTCCACTAGTGTCTAGGGGGGGATTTGGGATTGGGCTGCGGACAGAGATGAGAGGGCGAAGGGGAAGAGACGGTATCAAGGAAAGGGAAGTAGGAGATGGAATAGGGGGAATCAGAAAGGGAAGTAGGAGATGGAATAGGGGGAATCAGAAAGGGAAGTAGGAGATGGAATAGGGGGGAATCAGAAAGGGAAGTAGGAGATGGAATAGGGGGAATCAGAAAGGGAAGTAGGAGATGGAATAGGGGGAATCAGAAAGGGAAGTAGGAGATGGAATAAGGGGAATCAGAAAGGGAAGTAGGAGATGGAATAGGGGGGAATCAGAAAGGGAAGTAGGAGATGGAATAAGGGGGAATCAGAAAGGGAAGTAGGAGATGGAATAAGGGGAATCAGAAAGGGAAGTAGGAGATGGAATAGGGGGAATCAGAAAGGGAAGTAGGAGATGGAATAGGGGGAATCAGAAAGGGAAGTAGGAGATGGAATAGGGGGAATCAGAAAGGGAAGTAGGAGATGGAATAGGGGGAATCAGAAAGGGAAGTAGGAGATGGAATAGGGGGAATCAGAAAGGGAAGTAGGAGATGGAATAGGGGGAATCAGAAAGGGAAGTAGGAGATGGAATAGGGGGAATCAGAAAGGGAAGTAGGAGATGGAATAGGGGGAATCAGAAAGGGAAGTAGGAGATGGAATAGGGGGAATGTTTTAGCCTGTCCCCTTTATGGGGCAATGAACAGGCTATTAACCTCCCTCTCCTCTTCCTCCCACCCTTCAGGTCAGGCATCTGGTTGGCTGGCCCTGCTTCCTGTCCGGTAAGGCCTGCCCCTGTGGAGGTACTAGCATGCAGTTCCTCTGTGTGTCCATGGGGTGGAGCTGCTGAGCCATGGATGACTTCACTCCCAATGATTTCACCTCCAGAACATATGGCACCAGCGGGCATGACAACAGACTGCTGTTTGGAGAAACCTCTGCACGGGTGTGTGTGTGTGTGTGTGTGTGTGTGTGTGTGTGTGTGTAACCACTGACCCTCCCTCTAACCACTGATCAATAACAGTATATAACCCTAATGTCTCTCTAAACACTGATCAATAACAGTATATAACCCTAATGTCTCTCTGATCAATAACAGTATATAACCCTAATGTCCCACTGATCAATAACAGTATATAACCCTAATGTCTCTCTAACCACTGATCAATAACAGTATATAACCCTAATGTCTCTCTAAACACTGATCAATAACAGTATATAACCCTAATGTCTCTCTGATCAATAACAGTATATAACCCTAATGTCTCTCTGATCAATAACAGTATATAACCCTAATGTCTCTCTAATCAATAACAGTATATAACCCTAATGTCTCTCTAATCAATAACAGTATATAACCCTAATGTCTCTCTAATCAATAACAGTATATAACCCTAATGTCCCTCTAACCTCTAATCAATAACAGTATATAACCCTAATGTCTCTCTAATCAATAACAGTATATAACCCTAATGTCCCTCTAATCAATAACAGTATATAACCCTAATGTCCCTCTAATCAATAACAGTATATAACCCTAATGTCCCTCTAACCACTGATCAATAACAGTATATAACCCTAATGTCTCTCTAATCAATAACAGTATATAACCCTAATGTCTCTCTGATCAATAACAGTATATAACCCTAATGTCCCTCTAATCAATAACAGTATATAACCCTAATGTCTCTCTAACCACTGATCAATAACAGTATATAACCCTAATGTCTCTCTAACCTCTAATCAATAACAGTATATAACCCTAATGTCCCTCTAATCAATAACAGTATATAACCCTAATGTCTCTCTGATCAATAACAGTATATAACCCTAATGTCCCTCTAACCACTGATCAATAACAGTATATAACCCTAATGTCTCTCTAATCAATAACAGTATATAACCCTAATGTCCCTCTAATCAATAACAGTATATAACCCTAATGTCCCTCTAACCACTGATCAATAACAGTATATAACCCTAATGTCTCTCTGATCAATAACAGTATATAACCCTAATGTCTCTCTGATCAATAACAGTATATAACCCTAATGTCTCTCTAATCAATAACAGTATATAACCCTAATGTCTCTCTAATCAATAACAGTATATAACCCTAATGTCCCTCTAATCAATAACAGTATATAACCCTAATGTCCCTCTGATCAATAACAGTATATAACCCTAATGTCTCTCTAATCAATAACAGTATATAACCCTAATGTCTCTCTGATCAATAACAGTATATAACCCTAATGTCCCACTGATCAATAACAGTATATAACCCTAATGTCTCTCTAATCAATAACAGTATATAACCCTAATGTCCCACTGATCAATAACAGTATATAACCCTAATGTCTCTCTGATCAATAACAGTATATAACCCTAATGTCTCTCTAATCAATAACAGTATATAACCCTAATGTCTCTCTGATCAATAACAGTATATAACCCTAATGTCCCTCTAACCACTGATCAATAACAGTATATAACCCTAATGTCTCTCTAATCAATAACAGTATATAACCCTAATGTCCCTCTAATCAATAACAGTATATAACCCTAATGTCTCTCTAATCAATAACAGTATATAACCCTAATGTCCCTCTAATCAATAACAGTATATAACCCTAATGTCTCTCTAATCAATAACAGTATATAACCCTAATGTCCCACTGATCAATAACAGTATATAACCCTAATGTCTCTCTAATCAATAACAGTATATAACCCTAATGTCCCACTGATCAATAACAGTATATAACCCTAATGTCTCTCTGATCAATAACAGTATATAACCCTAATGTCTCTCTAATCAATAACAGTATATAACCCTAATGTCTCTCTGATCAATAACAGTATATAACCCTAATGTCTCTCTAACCACTGATCAATAACAGTATATAACCCTAATGTCTCTCTGATCAATAACAGTATATAACCCTAATGTCTCTCTAATCAATAACAGTATATAACCCTAATGTCTCTCTAATCAATAACAGTATATAACCCTAATGTCTCTCTAATCAATAACAGTATATAACCCTAATGTCCCTCTAATCAATAACAGTATATAACCCTCATGTCTCTCTAATCAATAACAGTATATAACCCTAATGTCTCTCTAATCAATAACAGTATATAACCCTAATGTCTCTCTAATCAATAACAGTATATAACCCTAATGTCCCTCTAATCAATAACAGTATATAACCCTAATGTCTCTCTAATCAATAACAGTATATAACCCTAATGTCTCTCTAATCAATAACAGTATATAACCCTAATGTCTCTCTGATCAATAACAGTATATAACCCTAATGTCTCTCTAACCTCTAATCAATAACAGTATATAACCCTAATGTCTCTCTAACCTCTAATCAATAACAGTATATAACCCTAATGTCTCTCTAACCACTGATCAATAACAGTATATAACCCTAATGTCTTTCTAATCAATAACAGTATATAACCCTAATGTCTCTCTAATCAATAACAGTATATAACCCTAATGTCTCTCTAATCAATAACAGTATATAACCCTAATGTCTCTCTAATCAATAACAGTATATAACCCTAATGTCTCTCTAATCAATAACAGTATATAACCCTAATGTCTCTCTAATCAATAACAGTATATAACCCTAATGTCTCTCTAATCAATAACAGTATATAACCCTAATGTCTCTCTAATCAATAACAGTATATAACCCTAATGTCCTCTAATCAACAACAGTATATAACCCTAATGTCTCTCTAACCACTGATCAATAACAGTATATAACCCTAATGTCTCTCTAATCAATAACAGTATATAACCCTAATGTCTCTCTGATCAATAACAGTATATAACCCTAATGTCTCTCTAACCTCTAATCAATAACAGTATATAACCCTAATGTCTCTCTAACCTCTAATCAATAACAGTATATAACCCTAATGTCTCTCTAACCACTGATCAATAACAGTATATAACCCTAATGTCTTTCTAATCAATAACAGTATATAACCCTAATGTCTCTCTAATCAATAACAGTATATAACCCTAATGTCTCTCTAATCAATAACAGTATATAACCCTAATGTCTCTCTAATCAATAACAGTATATAACCCTAATGTCTCTCTAATCAATAACAGTATATAACCCTAATGTCTCTCTAATCAATAACAGTATATAACCCTAATGTCTCTCTAATCAATAACAGTATATAACCCTAATGTCCCTCTAATCAATAACAGTATATAACCCTAATGTCTCTAACCACTGATCAATAACAGTATATAACCCTAATGTCTCTCTGATCAATAACAGTATATAACCCTAATGTCTCTCTGATCAATAACAGTATATAACCCTAATGTCTCTCTAATCAATAACAGTATATAACCCTAATGTCTCTCTAATCAATAACAGTATATAACCCTAATGTCTCTCTGATCAATAACAGTATATAACCCTAATGTCCCTCTAACCACTGATCAATAACAGTATATAACCCTAATGTCCCTCTAATCAATAACAGTATATAACCCTAATGTCCCTCTAATCAATAACAGTATATAACCCTAATGTCCTCTAACCACTGATCAATAACAGTATATAACCCTAATGTCTCTCTAATCAATAACAGTATATAACCCTAATGTCTCTCTGATCAATAACAGTATATAACCCTAATGTCCTCTAATCAATAACAGTATATAACCCTAATGTCTCTCTAACCACTGATCAATAACAGTATATAACCCTAATGTCTCTCTAACCTCTAATCAATAACAGTATATAACCCTAATGTCCCTCTAATCAATAACAGTATATAACCCTAATGTCTCTCTGATCAATAACAGTATATAACCCTAATGTCCCTCTAACCACTGATCAATAACAGTATATAACCCTAATGTCTCTCTAATCAATAACAGTATATAACCCTAATGTCCCTCTAATCAATAACAGTATATAACCCTAATGTCCCTCTAACCACTGATCAATAACAGTATATAACCCTAATGTCTCTCTGATCAATAACAGTATATAACCCTAATGTCTCTCTGATCAATAACAGTATATAACCCTAATGTCTCTCTAATCAATAACAGTATATAACCCTAATGTCTCTCTAATCAATAACAGTATATAACCCTAATGTCTCTCTAATCAATAACAGTATATAACCCTAATGTCCCTCTGATCAATAACAGTATATAACCCTAATGTCTCTCTAATCAATAACAGTATATAACCCTAATGTCTCTCTGATCAATAACAGTATATAACCCTAATGTCCCACTGATCAATAACAGTATATAACCCTAATGTCTCTCTAATCAATAACAGTATATAACCCTAATGTCCCACTGATCAATAACAGTATATAACCCTAATGTCCCACTGATCAATAACAGTATATAACCCTAATGTCTCTCTAATCAATAACAGTATATAACCCTAATGTCTCTCTGATCAATAACAGTATATAACCCTAATGTCCCTCTAACCACTGATCAATAACAGTATATAACCCTAATGTCCCTCTAATCAATAACAGTATATAACCCTCATGTCTCTCTAATCAATAACAGTATATAACCCTAATGTCTCTCTAATCAATAACAGTATATAACCCTAATGTCTCTCTAATCAATAACAGTATATAACCCTAATGTCCCTCTAATCAATAACAGTATATAACCCTAATGTCTCTCTAATCAATAACAGTATATAACCCTAATGTCTCTCTAATCAATAACAGTATATAACCCTAATGTCTCTCTGATCAATAACAGTATATAACCCTAATGTCTCTCTAACCTCTAATCAATAACAGTATATAACCCTAATGTCTCTCTAACCTCTAATCAATAACAGTATATAACCCTAATGTCTCTCTAACCACTGATCAATAACAGTATATAACCCTAATGTCTTTCTAATCAATAACAGTATATAACCCTAATGTCTCTCTAATCAATAACAGTATATAACCCTAATGTCTCTCTAATCAATAACAGTATATAACCCTAATGTCTCTCTAATCAATAACAGTATATAACCCTAATGTCTCTCTAATCAATAACAGTATATAACCCTAATGTCTCTCTAATCAATAACAGTATATAACCCTAATGTCTCTCTAATCAATAACAGTATATAACCCTAATGTCCCTCTAATCAATAACAGTATATAACCCTAATGTCTCTCTAACCACTGATCAATAACAGTATATAACCCTAATGTCTCTCTAATCAATAACAGTATATAACCCTAATGTCTCTCTGATCAATAACAGTATATAACCCTAATGTCTCTCTAACCTCTAATCAATAACAGTATATAACCCTAATGTCTCTCTAACCTCTAATCAATAACAGTATATAACCCTAATGTCTCTCTAACCACTGATCAATAACAGTATATAACCCTAATGTCTTTCTAATCAATAACAGTATATAACCCTAATGTCTCTCTAATCAATAACAGTATATAACCCTAATGTCTCTCTAATCAATAACAGTATATAACCCTAATGTCTCTCTAATCAATAACAGTATATAACCCTAATGTCTCTCTAATCAATAACAGTATATAACCCTAATGTCTCTCTAATCAATAACAGTATATAACCCTAATGTCTCTCTAATCAATAACAGTATATAACCCTAATGTCCCTCTAATCAATAACAGTATATAACCCTAATGTCTCTAACCACTGATCAATAACAGTATATAACCCTAATGTCTCTCTGATCAATAACAGTATATAACCCTAATGTCTCTCTGATCAATAACAGTATATAACCCTAATGTCTCTCTAATCAATAACAGTATATAACCCTAATGTCTCTCTAATCAATAACAGTATATAACCTAATGTCTCTCTGATCAATAACAGTATATAACCCTAATGTCCCTCTAACCACTGATCAATAACAGTATATAACCCTAATGTCTCTCTAATCAATAACAGTATATAACCCTAATGTCCCACTGATCAATAACAGTATATAACCCTAATGTCTCTCTAACCTCTAATCAATAACAGTATATAACCCTAATGTCTCTCTGATCAATAACAGTATATAACCCTAATGTCTCTCTGATCAATAACAGTATATAACCCTAATGTCTCTCTAATCAATAACAGTATATAACCCTAATGTCCCTCTAACCACTGATCAATAACAGTATATAACCCTAATGTCTCTCTAATCAATAACAGTATATAACCCTAATGTCTCTCTGATCAATAACAGTATATAACCCTAATGTCTCTCTAATCAATAACAATATATAACCCTAATGTCTCTCTAACCACTAATCAATAACAGTATATAACCCTAATGTCCCTCTAATCAATAACAGTATATAACCCTAATGTCTCTCTAATCAATAACAGTATATAACCCTAATGTCTCTCTAATCAATAACAGTATATAACCCTAATGTCCTCTAATCAATAACAGTATATAACCCTAATGTCTCTCTGATCAATAACAGTATATAACCCTAATGTCTCTCTAATCAATAACAGTATATAACCCTAATGTCTCTCTGATCAATAACAGTATATAACCCTAATGTCCCACTGATCAATAACAGTATATAACCCTAATGTCTCTCTAACCTCTAATCAATAACAGTATATAACCCTAATGTCTCTCTGATCAATAACAGTATATAACCCTAATGTCTCTCTGATCAATAACAGTATATAACCCTAATGTCCCTCTAACCTCTAATCAATAACAGTATATAACCCTAATGTCTCTCTAACCTCTAATCAATAACAGTATATAACCCTAATGTCTCTCTAACCTCTAATCAATAACAGTATATAACCCTAATGTCCCTCTAATCAATAACAGTATATAACCCTAATGTCCCTCTAATCAATAACAGTATATAACCCTAATGTCTCTCTGATCAATAATAGTATATAACCCTAATGTCTCTCTAACCTCTAATCAATAACAGTATATAACCCTAATGTCCCTCTAATCAATAACAGTATATAACCCTAATGTCCCACTAATCAATAACAGTATATAACCCTAATGTCCCTCTAATCAATAACAGTATATAACCCTAATGTCTCTCTGATCAATAACAGTATATAACCCTAATGTCTCTCTAACCTCTGATCAATAACAGTATATAACCCTAATGTCTCTCTAATCAATAACAGTATATAACCCTAATGTCTCTCTAATCAATAACAGTATATAACCCTAATGTCCCACTAATCAATAACAGTATATAACCCTAATGTCTCTCTAATCAATAACAGTATATAACCCTAATGTCCCACTAATCAATAACAGTATATAACCCTAATGTCTCTCTGATCAATAACAGTATATAACCCTAATGTCCCACTGATCAATAACAGTATATAACCCTAATGTCCCTCTAACCAATAACAGTATATAACCCTAATGTCTCTCTAATCAATAACAGTATATAACCCTAATGTCTCTCTAATCAATAACAGTATATAACCCTAATGTCTCTCTGATCAATAACAGTATATAACCCTAATGTCTCTCTAATCAATAACAGTATATAACCTAATGTCTCTCTAATCAATAACAGTATATAACCCTAATGTCTCTCTAATCAATAACAGTATATAACCCTAATGTCTCTCTGATCAATAACAGTATATAACCCTAATGTCTCTCTAATCAATAACAGTATATAACCCTAATGTCCCACTGATCAATACAGTATATAACCCTAATGTCCCTCTAATCAACAACAGTATATAACCCTAATGTCCTCTAATCAATAACAGTATATAACCTAATGTCCTCTAACCTCTAATCAATAACAGTATATAACCCTAATGTCTCTCTGATCAATAACAGTATATAACCCTAATGTCCCTCTAATCAATAACAGTATATAACCCTAATGTCTCTCTAATCAATAACAGTATATAACCCTAATGTCTCTCTAATCAATAACAGTATATAACCCTAATGTCCCTCTAATCAATAACAGTATATAACCCTAATGTCTCTCTAATCAATAACAGTATATAACCCTAATGTCCCTCTAATCAATAACAGTATATAACCCTAATGTCTCTCTAATCAACAACAGTATATAACCCTAATGTCTCTCTAATCAATAACAGTATATAACCCTAATGTCCCTCTAATCAATAACAGTATATAACCCTAATGTCCCTCTAACCTCTAATCAACAACAGTATATAACCCTAATGTCTCTCTGATCAATAACAGTATATAACCCTAATGTCCCTCTAATCAATAACAGTATATAACCCTAATGTCCCTCTAATCAATAACAGTATATAACCCTGTCTCTCTAATCAATAACAGTATATAACCCTAATGTCCCTCTAACCACTGATCAATAACAGTATATAACCCTAATGTCCCTCTAACCACTGATCAATAACAGTATATAACCCTAATGTCTCTCTAATCAATAACAGTATATAACCCTAATGTCCTCTAATCAATAACAGTATATAACCCTAATGTCTCTCTGATCAATAACAGTATATAACCCTAATGTCTCTCTGATCAATAACAGTATATAACCCTAATGTCTCTCTAATCAATAACAGTATATAACCCTAATGTCCCTCTAACCACTGATCAATAACAGTATATAACCCTAATGTCCCTCTGATCAATAACAGTATATAACCCTAATGTCCCTCTAATCAATAACAGTATATAACCCTAATGTCTCTCTAATCAATAACAGTATATAACCCTAATGTCTCTCTAATCAATAATAGTATATAACCCTAATGTCCCACTAATCAATAACAGTATATAACCCTAATGTCTCTCTAATCAATAACAGTATATAACCCCTAATGTCTCTCTGATCAATAACAGTATATAACCCTAATGTCTCTCTAATCAATAACAGTATATAACCCTAATGTCCCTCTAATCAACAACAGTATATAACCCTAATGTCCCTCTAACCTCTAATCAATAACAGTATATAACCCTAATGTCTCTCTGATCAATAACAGTATATAACCCTAATGTCCCTCTAATCAATAACAGTATATAACCCTAATGTCCCTCTAATCAATAACAGTATATAACCCTAATGTCCCTCTAATCAATAACAGTATATAACCCTAATGTCTCTCTAATCAATAACAGTATATAACCCTAATGTCCCTCTAACCACTGATCAATAACAGTATATAACCCTAATGTCCCTCTAACCACTGATCAATAACAGTATATAACCTAATGTCTCTCTAATCAATAACAGTATATAACCCTAATGTCTCTCAATCAACAACAGTATATAACCCTAATGTCCCTCTAATCCAATAACAGTATATAACCCTAATGTCTCTCTGATCAATAACAGTATATAACCTAATGTCTCTCCGATCAATAACAGTATATAACCCTAATGTCTCTCTAATCAATAATAGTATATAACCCTAATGTCCCACTAATCAATAACAGTATATAACCCTAATGTCTCTCTAATCAATAACAGTATATAACCCTAATGTCTCTTAACCACTGATCAATAACAGTATATAACCCTAATGTCTCTCTAATCAATAACAGTATATAACCCTAATGGCCCAAACACGATGTCATGGACGGTACTTTCTACGGTGTTGATTCATTCAGAGACCCAGAGGCCTGTCACAGTGAGGAGGGAAAAAGGATTTGATCCCTGCTGATTTTGGTACGTTTGTCCACTGATAAAGAAAGGATCAGTCTATAATGTTTATTTGAACAGTGAGAGACAGAATAACAACAACAAAAATCCAGAAAAACATGTCAAAAATGTTATAAATTGATTTGCATTTTAATGAGGGAAATAAGTATTTGACCCCCCCTCTCAATCAGAAAGATTTCTGGCTCCCAGGGGTCTTTTATACAGGTAACGAAACTGAGATTAGGGCACATTCTTAAAGGGAGTCTGATAAACGAACCAGTCTACAGTCTATATCATAACCAGATAATACAGTATCTAGTCTGATACATGAACCAGTCTACAGTCTATATCATAACCAGATAACATACAGTATCTAGTCTGATAAATTAACCAGTCTACAGTCTATATCATAACCAGATAATACAGTATCTAGTCTGATAAATGAACCAGTCTACAGTCTATATCATAACCAGATAATACAGTATCTAGTCTCGATAAATGAACCAGTCTATATCATAACCAGATAACATACAGTATCTAGTCTGATAAATGAACCAGTCTACAGTCTATATCACAACCAGATAATACAGTATCTAGTCTGATAAATGAACCAGTCTACAGTCTATATCATAACCAGATAATACAGTATCTAGTCTGATAAATGAACCAGTCTATATCATAACCAGATAATACAGTATCTAGTCTGAGTAAATGAACCAGTCTATATCATAACCAGATAATACAGTATCTAGTCCGATAAATGAACCAGTCTACAGTCTATATCATAACCAGATAATACGGTATCTAGTCTGATAAATGAACCAGTCTACAGTCTATATCATA